>NC_090845.1:10004200-10269200 GCF_028021215.1 Eschrichtius robustus | reverse complement strand
CAGGAGACCACACCGTTTTGCCTTTGGATTATTGACAGAACAATCTGTCCCACTGGCTTTTTGGCTTTGTTTAGTTGGGAGATGATAATATTATTCTATTGTCAGATTGATGCTGGTTCCTTCTGGCTGTGAGTGGGCTTAACACAAAAGGCATTCTCAGGGCCAATTTAAACCAGCAGGTAGAAATTGTTACACATCTGAATCAAAATAGAGAGGAAAAGTATATGGCACTTGCTTTGATAAACTCCCACCATTTATTATCTTGGACCAAGGTTTTTAAAAGCAAACACTTTGTAGACTTTAAGCAATCAGCATCAGATTATTACTTAATGACTGAACTCTCTTAAAGGCTCCATAATAATCAAAATGCAAAAAGGCAACAAAATGTCATCTGAGAATTCCAATTTTTAAACACCCAAGTTAAGGCATGGGAAATGTAACAGTCTCTCTGCAACATGAATAATTTCCTTTCCACGAAGCAATCAGTTAGAATTCTAACAGTTCAAGAGAACATACAGAGCAAAGTGGGTACGTCAACCTGCCCCGAGAAAACATGCAGTCGCGCATATGGTGATTTTGCACTTGACTTTACAAATCCAGGGCTAATCTATGCAAGGTTTTTGCACTTTGTACCTAACAAAGACCAAAATGTAATGAAACTGTCCTGTAACTGTAGAATTATCTGATGAGGCAGCAGGAAGAGAGAACTCAGCAGAGCTGTTCCACAAAGTTCTAAAGGACGTCTCAGCTGCATCATGGCACCACGAGGCCAGGGATCCATTGGCTCCCGGCCTCTCTCAGAGACCAGTCCCAGAAAGATGGTGTCAGGCCTGGTGGTGCTGCAGGACTGATGTCTTTGTTTCATCAGATACGGACATTTCCATCACTCAGAACTCCCTCTCCTTCTGTGATTAAGTGCCTCAAACCCAAGTGAAGGGGAGGCCAGCTCTGTAAGCGTATGACGAAAAGGGAAAAGGCCACGTCATCTTCCTAGGAGTCTTTTAGAATTTTATTAAGCATTTCCGGGCCCATGTTACAGAAGCTAGAGCAAAAGGCAATGGCCTGGCCTAGACAGACTGCTGTGAGAACCCAACACGCCAGGTCCTTGCAGCTTTCGCAAGAATCCAACTCAGCTACTTTGGAACGCGAGGGGATGCTGATGGCAGAGATGGCCACGGGCAGGACAGAATACAAGGAAGACCACTCCAGCAGGGACTAGGAGGGGCTGACGTCACCATGCTTCAGCCAAGGCTTCAGAGGACCTGTACACCTACGTGGTGGCTCTTATCCCGGGCGGTGCATTGCAATCATGTGGGAAGCATTCAACAGACTCAAGTCTGGTCCTACCCCAGGGATTCTGACGTTGGTCTAGGCTGGGACCTGGGCATCAGGACTTTTAAAAGATCCTCAGGTCATGCTCACATTCAACCAAGGTCAGGAAGCACCAAAGTAAGGCAGGCAGGTTGCCGGCAACTTCCAGAAGTTAGCACATGTCAAACATAGGGAGGCTACACGTGACTGAAGTTAACCAGACTGTAGAGACCAGAAATCTGAATCAAGTCAAGAAATTCTGATGGAGCCCCGGCCTGACCTGGGTCAGCACCCAAGATGCTGAGTGGGAGAGTCTTCTCTATAGAGAAGCAGTTTCTGGAAGTCCCTCAGCATTTATCATGGGCCATCGTTCCACATTTGTTCTTATTTCAGATCACTTGATAAAACACAGAATGCCCAGCTAACAGTGAATTTCTGATAAGCAATAAATAATTTTTAGTAAAGTTATAACTCAGATTATCACAAGGGTTAATAATTTTTAGCATAAATATGTTCCAAATATTGCATGAGGTAATACTTTTTAGCATAAGTATATGCAAAATATTGCTTGGGCCATACTTGTCCTAAAAGCGATGCGTTGTTTACCTGAAATTCAATCTAACTGTGCATCCTATGTTTTTATTCACTACATCAGGCCACTCTACTCATACTTAGTCTGCATTGTTACCATACGCATATTTATTGATCTCCTGTGCAGCCACCATGCTAAGCATTGAATCTCTTGGCCTCTCGCTCTCCTGTCTCGCGATAGTAAGCATGGGTAAATCGTTGGGGGCAGGCCTAGGTGTGCATGCCCAACTCAACCACTTTCGGTGGGCCTTGCAGCAAATGGTTTAGCGTTCCTTGGCTTCGATTCCCCTCCAGGTAACAGGGCGCTTCTTACGGGATGTAAGGCGAATTAACTATGAGTCTACAGTGCACAAAGTCCAGTGCCTGGCTTATAATAAGATTCCTTAAATGGTTGCAATCATTATTGTCCTGACTTCCTAACAGTTGATTTCAACGAGATCTTTGACGTACTCGTATTAAAATGAAGCTAAAAGAAACTCTTAATATAGGAATTTGAGGTTCAGTTCTTTAAGCTATGAGTAAATTAGTATAGAAAATAAAATTTAATTAGGGAAATTTCTCCCCCACCACCTATGCTTTTTTTTTCTTCTTTCTTTCTCTTCCTGTCATTCCACCTGCCTCTCGAACACCTTGGCCCACCATAATTCTCAGATGTGATCATGACCAGATGATCTGGCCGTGACGTGGCGGAAGCAGGAGATATTCACCAGGGTATGTATGCTATGTGGGGTAACTAATTCCTATCTACATGTTATTTGGATGACTTATACAAAGAAGTACAGATACTAAAAAAACCCATTCAGACAGGTATAAAAAGTACAAAATTCAAGTAGCAAAGGGGACGGGATAGTTTTACAAGAAAATCTAGGCAATAGATAGCAATGGCAATCTAGTGTAAAACCTAACTACATGCTTCCCAGCAGGCGAGGCAAAAAGGGAAACACAATCTATTACTGCGCTTCCTGTCTAATAATAGGAAACATGCTATCAGGTGGGAGAAATTTCCCCCGGCAATAAGATTAATACATCACCTAGCTCCCCAGACAACACAGTAGACTGGGTCTATTTTTATATTTTACTAGAGATACAGAAGCATTCTGGGTTCCAAATATTCTTAAGGATAAAATCCCTGAGCACGAAGCAATCAAGAAACAAACATTAAAAATATGTCTAAGGAAGAAGGTTTGGGTTTTAGCAATTTTAGAAACGACCAGGTGTCTGGCTGAGGGCAACTTGAAGAATTACAATTACAGCCCATGGTTCGTCAGAACCTTTCTTTATTCTTACCTCATACCTTTGTCTCTAGAACACTTGAAACATCTTGCAAGCATCTTCCAGAATCCTTGCCTTTTCGCGTGACTAGATTTTCATAGCACGTGGGATGGATCCTGAAGAGAGACGTTGCCCTGGGGCTGCATGCAGCTGTCAGAGCCCTGTTGCCTATGCAGCTCATTCTACTGCCCCCAGCAAGGGATCCCAGCGCCACATGGCCAAGCCCAAGGGCAGCAGGTCGCCGCCTTCCCTGAGAGGACTGACTTGAGCCTCCTGGGAGAAATGACTAGAAAAACTCCCAACCCATGCAGCTTTTGTTTTTTGTTACTTTTCTTCATCTGCTTTCCCATTTCAAAACCTTTGAATGAAGCAACCAATTTGAAGCAAATTCCCTGTGGACATTCTCTTGGTGAATTATGTTAGTTATCGAACAGCATAGATTTTCTTTTTTTAAAAATAGGAACATTACAAGACTGAAAGAACACTTGCTCAATATTAGAAAATGCTTTCAACACGCCAAAGTTGAGGCTCGTCAAAAAGAGAGCCATTAATCTTACAGAGGCGGCAAAAATTATACATAGACACACACATCTATGCCATATATAAAACATATACTATGCATATTTACATATAATAGAGGAGGAAAATCAGTACCCTGAATAGATGATTTCCTTTACTAACTGTGACAAAGTCCGAACTCTTTAGCATAGTAACAAGGCCTGTTTGAATATGGCCTCGCCCTCCTTCACTGATGTACTGTTGTACTACATCAAACTAAATCCAGGATACATTTTATACTTCAGGGCCCTCCTTTGTAACAAAGGTTTCCACTGACAATGAGACTCTCACTATTTCTCTCCAACTACTGAGCTCCTATGAATCTCCGAGACCCAGATTAAACAATGCCTCCTCCATGAAGCCTTCCCAGAATGGCCCAGGCACAGTAATTACCCACCATGGCATTTTATACAGACCTACGACACTTCTCACACTGGATAACTATGCGTTTGAATCTGCTTCCCATTCTACACTACACGACTCCCATTCTGATTAACATCTTTGTGTCTCCAGTACCAAGACAATACCTAGCCCAAGTAAATATGTATTGAATTGAATTCAGAATCAATTCAGCCAAAAGGAGGGCCTGAGTTAACTAAAAGATACACCCATGCTCTAAAATACTATTTGTTAAACCTGGTTTGGAGACAGACCAGTGTGATTTCAAATACTTGCACGGTTTCATAAATTTTTAAAGAATTCTCCAAATGAAAATAAGTCTGAGTTTCATTTGAAAATGTCCTTACATTGACCAGACTGCCCCTTGGAAACAGAGGGTATCTCCAAATCAGAGAATGCTAACCCAATAAAATTCCACCAAATTCTATTTTGGGGGGCTACTTTCTAAAGAAAGAGGAGGAGTGGAAGAGAGAGAAAGAAGAAGAAGCAGAAAGTATTTAAATTTGGCCCCAATTTATCATATGCTTTTTGTAAATTTGGTGTTAACTTATAGCTTTTACTACACATAATGTTGTTTTTAGATAACAGGTCATGTTTAAATGTTTTAAGTCTGCTGACTTGCAAAAAAAAATAGCAAAGGGCAGAAACTGTACAGCATGTTCCCTGGCTGGGTAGTGATCTGCAACCCAGCCCTCCAGCCTTCTCTGTCCCTTCTCAGTGGAGCACCAGCCTTCACTCTACCGGGAGGGCCATGGCGTGAATAATTCACGTTGGCTGGTTTTGCTAACCGCGGTGGTACCGTGCCTTCAGCCTCTTTCTTTCTCGCCTGTAAAGGCAGTTCTTGAACACTCTTATCTCCAGCTACGGGAAATGGTAAAGGCCGAGCCACTGGGCTGCAAGGTCTCGTGGTTTTCTACACCTCACTCCGTGAGCGCCTGTCCCCCAGGACTGTGGGGGGGAAACCGAGGCTCAGCGCTGCGCTCAGGCACTGGGCCCCGGGGGCCGGCTCTCGCTGCCCCCCGCCCCCCTGCCCCCCATCTCCTCGTCTCCGTCAGGGCTCGCCAGCAGGGCCTCCCTCGGCCTTGACGCATGGCTAATGCAACTCAGCCCCCTTCGGCTCTCAGCCCTCCCTGAAGGCCACTCTCGGCCCAGTGCCCTGGGACGAGTCCCCACAGCCCCTGGAGGTTTCCGTCAAAGCCGTTAGCACGCCCCACTGAGCCAAGGGCCCACTGGTCCCATGCCCCCTCCCCAGAGGCTGTGCGACCATCAGAGTGAGGGCTGTGTCACGTTGGCCGGGTGTCATATTCCTGGAGCTGGCATGGAGTCTGGCCCATGGGGACACTGGATGGGTGCGTTCATACCCAGTGCCCGCATCACTGCTGATAAATAGATGCATGAAGATCGCTGGTACTGTGGTTAATTTATGTCTTTTTTCTCTCTCTCCCAGACAACTGCCACAACCTCCCACCTCGACCCTGGAACTAGTCTCCGAGCACTCCACTCCAGCCTCTGCAAGGCCACCAGGGCTGGGTACCACTGAGGTAATCCTGTCCCGTCCTCTGACACCCCTGCTCCATCCCACCAGATGCCCACGGCCCGCAGGATACATCTCCGGTCCCGGATTGTGGTGATGGGGCTCTTCATCATCCAGTCTCACCTGTGCCTAAGCTTCCCACGGCTCCCAGGTCGCATGCTAGGTGCACCGAGGCTAAACTTTTGCTCCATCCCTTATAAGGCTGGCCATACTCTTTGCCTTGACTGAAATGTCCTCACCCCTTCTTGGCCCGGCAAATCCCTTTGTGTCCTGCAGACCCAGCCGCAAAGGTACTTGCGCTGATGTTACCCTGAATCCTGGAGCCTAGTGAGTAACACCCTGCCCTAAATTCCTACAACTCTCCATCCCAGTCCCCACCATAAGGCAAAATGCCCGGGAAGACCATTACTTGTTTAGTTGTTTGCTGTGAATCTGAGCTTCTGAGGGCAGTACAGAAGCCTGATGTGCGAAGTTAGTGAATGAATCAATGAGTGCACGAACAATTGAAAGGACACAGGAATGACTGAGGGAGGAGAAAATGTAGCAGAAAAGGAGAAAATGAAGCAGAGGATAATGTAGCAGAAGATAAGAAGGGGCGAGGGCGAGAGGAACAAGGTGGAAAGTTTAAGATAAGGTACAAAGATGACTGCTAGCACTGTGCCCCCTGCTCCCAGCAGCTCCCATCTCTGCCCTTTCCTTCCCCGGGCGGGAGACACAGCTCTCCTCCCTGCAGAGACGGACCCATGGTGTCAAGGCCGGTCAGTTCTGAGGGATGGAGAAGAAGGAAGACATGTATACACCGTGGAGTTGTGGGAGGATCGAACGAGGTCTGTCCCCAAAGGGACATGCCCGGATGGAGGACAGCAGGAAGGCTCTAGAAGCTGGTAAGCAGAGCAGAGGAGAGGCAGCAGCAGCAAAGCAGAAGCCAAGGGTGGTCAAGGCACGTCCAGTGCTTCTCAACTGCCCGTTCCTACAGGCCTGGGCAGGAGCCGCAACCAAGGAAGACACGGGCAGAGTACTGTCTTGTTTGCAAAGCCATTCCCCAAACCATCTCATCGATCCTTCCAACAGGAGCCACTGCTACGCAGGTTCAGAGCCGCAAGCCCACAGCCAAGAGGCGTCTCTTTCCCAAGGTCCACAGAATGAGCTGCGGGTCTCTTATCTGAACCTAGGTCTTCAGTCTCAAATGTCAGGCTCCTTTTTACCCCCTTCACTCCCACAAATGACCCTTCACACCGAGAAGTAGAATCAAGTTTGCCAGTATCTTTGGATTTCTGCTTCCTTTCTACCCTCTTGAGCTTGGACTGTTTTCACACAGGCAGTTTGCAAACATACAGAATCACGGTAAGGCCCACGCCACAGCACAAAACCTGCTGGATGCAGCAGCCTCTAGCCCAGGACACACAGACAGGAGAACAGGAGCTGAAAGCCCGCCCCATGTACAACTACCAGGTCTGGAGGGAGGGAGGGAGGGAGGGAGGGAGGGAGGGAGGAATCAGCCAGTCAACAAGCATTTCACTATTTCAGGTAGTCTCCTACCAAGGAAAGCTATGTGAAACCCGCTAAGCCAGTCTCTGCAGCTTTGCGACTGGGACTGCAAGGATCCAAACTGGCTTCTAGCTTTTGGAAAAGCTCTTCTACTAACAGCACGTGTGTGTGTGTGTGTGTGTGTGTGTGTGTGTGTGTGTGTGTGTGTGTGTGTGTGTGTGTGTGTGTGTGTGTGTGTGTGTGTGTGTGTGTGTGTATTAACCATGTTTCTGACTTCTGTCAAAAGCTCTTCTAGTAACAGCACGTGTGTGTGTGTGTGTGTGTGTGTATTAACCATGTTTCTGACTTCTGTCAACTTGGTGCTTTAACATCTGTCCTACAGGCCATATGCCAGATACTCCTAGTGTGGACAACACAAGAATATGTCCCAGTTACCCTGCCTTGGCCTCTTGCATCCCTCATCATCTGCATCCCACCTACAGAGGAGTCCTCCTACAGGAAGCACGCTTTGCAAATACAAACCAATCCATCCAGGCCCACACCCCTAACCGCCTCCTTTGTTGGGTTCTCACACTCCAGGCCACGGTTCCCCTGCCGTAATCACCCCAGGGCCATCCCCTATGCCCCAGAGGCCACTGAAGTTATCCAAACTAGTGAATCCTAAACCCACTTGCCATGCCTCACCTGTTCCTTCCTACAAAAACCAAAATAAAGGCTCTTGTGACAGTTCCCCTGCTCCTTCTACCTCCTGACTGACCCTGGTGCTTCCCCATGTGGCCCGAGGGCACAGCGTGCCCCTCTTCTTAGGAACTGTGAGTAATAAACTATGTTTTCAACGACAATCATCTCCTGATCTTTTGGCCTTACTGTATCTCAAATTTTCTATTAACATACTATATTTTAGAACTCTGTGTGTGTGTGTTGGCAAGGGTGTGGGTGGAGGATCTCATTGTCCAGTTTTCTTTAGAGAAAACAGAAATTTCATTTTTCCCTTAATATGGAAACATGTAAGTTTCCAACATCTCATAGATTCTAAACATAAATAAGTGAAGCTTCCTCAAGGTTGTAAATGAACTCGCGGCACAGATGTCTGAATGGGATGTAGGAGTCTGCCGACCTCATCCCAAAGTGCTCTCCGTCACCTAAAATGCTCTCCTGCTTCTAACCACATGGAGCTAATGCCTGGGGCATCACCTTCCTCTCCATTTGCAAGATGCCACTTTCCAGGCTATCGTGCTGACAACTTGTCACTGTACCCTCTAAAGAGGCTGTCAAATTCTTCTTTAAAAAACACACACGCCACAACAATGGAATGAACCCCCTCACAGTGACTCAAACTTTGAGTGTCTGAATTGTTTCATGTGCCAGATGACAGCAGAGGCAGACACCCACAATTGCATTTGGTTGGCACTCCGGCTGTTGGAATGCCACCTACCTGAGCAGCTGAGCCCAGTGGTTGAGCCATTAAGACGTACACAGCCCGAGATGTGGTCGCTGCTGACTTCTAGGGTCCTGGGAGTCCTGCATGTCCCAGGACTCGAAGAGAAATGGAAACATTTAGCTAGTTCTTGCCACACTGCCTATGGAACTGTATCATTCCAATGCCGCAAGTATTTTGAAAGAATAAAATATTCTGCTAGTAGGAATGTAATTTACAATTGCAACTTACTATAGTGTAGGATAAAGAAAGTTTCTGGATGATTTTCAGAGACCCAAAGAAGGCTAAGATTGCCTACATGAGCTGGAAGAAAAGCAATGGACAGATTTCTACTAAATACTAATTCAAGTGAGTCTCCTTTGCTATCTATACTGGACTGAATTGTGACCCCGAACAAGATATGTCCAAGTCCTAACATCCTGTACCTGTGAATGTGACCTCATTTGGAAAAGGGGTCTTTGCAGATATACTCAAATTAAGGCTCTAGAGATGAGATCATTCCAGATAACTGTTTGGGTCCTAAATTCAATGACAAGTGTCCTTATCAAAAGAGTTTTTAGAAGACAGACAGGAAAAGCCACACAGGAGAAGGCCATGTGAAGACAGAGGCAGAGATTGGAGTCAAGCTGCTATGAGCAAAAAAATACCTGGAGCCACCAGAAGCTGGATGAGACAAGAAAGGATTCTCCCCTAGAGTCTTCTGAGGGAGTGTGACCCTGACAACACACTGATTTTGGACTTCTGACCTCCAGAACTGTGGCAGAAGACCTTTCCGTTGTTTTAAGCCAACAGTTTGTTACAGCAACTACAGGACACTAATATCCTGTCATATGTACATTCAAAGTCAAAAAGGCACAAATAATAATCAAAAACGCGTCCTTGTCTCAAAACATTTGAAAATCATTGCGTTTAACTACTGCATCTAGCTCTTTCCCTTGCAAGCAGAAAAGGCTAAATGATCAAATCTTATGTGTCAGCAAATAGAAAGACAGGCCCGGTGTCCCTCCAAAGCCTGGTGGTTCGTCTGTCTGCTCCCCTGCATTAAGGCAAGCCTGCTCCTGTGATTTCTAAATTATCACAGAGAGGTGACGTCAAGATCAGCCTGGAATCTTCCCAGAGTTGGCAAACCCATTATTCTCCTTGACAATTTTCTTTTATTGCTTATGCATTCTACAGAGGAGACCTCCTTAATATTTCAACTGAACTTTCATAGCTCTGGCTATTTGTAAAAGCCATCTCTTAACCAATACATGAATTTTCTTCAAAATGTACCTTACGCATTCAATTCAGAAAAATGCAACATCAGGACTGCACGGTCTGACATCATTCAAGAAAGAGCTGATCTGCATTATTTTGCAAGACAAGGCCATTAAATTCAACTATTCCATTGCATTGGCTCTTAGTTTTTTCCTAGAAACTCCATCTTCCCACTTTGAGCTGACAAAACAAGAGTAATTTTGAGTGACTTCTGTGATCATTCTCTAAACCTCAGAGCTCCACTGAGGTCTGCAGAGTTCAAAATACTTACTGGTTTCTTCTTACGTGACTTGAGATTTTAGAACAAGAGCCACGGGGCTTCCCTGGTGGTCCAGTGGTTAAGACCTTGCCTTCCAATGCAGGGGGTGAGGGTTCGATCCCTGGTCAGGGAGCTAAGATCCCACGGGCCTCGCAGCCAATAACCCAAAGCATAAAACAGAAGCAATATTGTAACAAATTCAAGAAAGACTTTAAAAATGGTCCACGTCAAAAAAAAAAAAAAAAGAACAAGAGCCACAAAACACAAAAATGCCACACATATCCCTGTTTCCCTCAAATGGTTAGAAAAAGAAATGAACATATAAAGCAGAACTGTTTAACTGTTAGAAAAATAAACCCAATATATTGCCTGAGCACAAACTAATTCTTAAATATGCTTATTTCTTGAAATAGCTTTCCAAACATGTGGTCACCGTCTCCATTCCGGAGGAACACGTAACATGGACTAAGTATCTGGAAAACAACCAGCTTTTAGTAGTAAAGAAACGTCAGGAATTAGCCAGAGCACGATGAGAATATAGTGCTTGTGGGAGGATGAAAAGGAATTGCATCAATTGGCCGGCAGGACTACTCTCCACCCCCCCAACCCCACCCCCACCCCACCCCGCCTTTAGTGAGATGTAATTGACAAATGTGACTACTCTTAATGATGCAGAACACTGGTGACCAATAGTGACTCACACTTGTTCAGAATTAGAAATTGTGTAAGTGACAAAGGAATCATTCCTTTCATTCATTTTTTTCTACATCTTTAGTTTTGATATAGAAAATGATGCTTAAAGCATCAAGCTTGCCAATGTACAGAGATGGACAATAAACTCCATTAAACTATCCTCATATGTCCCAACGAACTATATGTTTTTTTCAGCTCAGATCACTGAGTAGGCCAATCTTCTGCAAAATTTTGCAGTTATTGGAATTTGGTGTCGATGCCCCTTAACCCCAATCAGATCCAGGAGAGAATAACATGAATCTATTCACACTTTAGGCATAACTGGCTGATACAATTTAATTGGGTACATATCTAAAGTATCCAAGCCCTTTAAAGATCAGGAGCTACTGGTAAGGTTCATACTTCGACTGCTATCTTCTCAACATTCAACCTGATAAGCCTGCCAGAAAAACAAAAATAAACATACTTTGAACAATCAAAGTACATTATTGAAATATAGAAAGGTAGCATTAAGTCTAAACTTAAGTCTCAGAAGGGGCAGCCTCAACAGGCTTGATCAAGCCTCTGGCCTGAAAGGTCTATTGCGGTCAGCACCAGATGAAGCGGGGACTTCCATGTCACGTAAGGAACGCTGGCATCTACAGATGCACTACAGTATTACCAACTGCAAAAGCATGAGAAGGACAAGAAGCAAACTGCCCCCCGTCCACGCGCTGCCCTCCGACACAGGTTCTTTGTAAACAAACAAACAAACAAACAAAAGGGTAGAAAGATGAGAGTCATGAGCTCTACAAGATTTCTTATTTCCTATCAGATAAACTTGAAAGAAAACTTGACATTCTGAAATGGCTGACACAGAAAATACTAATTATATGTATTATGTCTGTACCCCCTCACACACAATATGCTAAATATTCATAAGAAAAAATTGCTAAGTGGGGAAATCTGCCCTGGGTTTCCTTTATCTTATTCATTTTATTCAACTCTATTTTTATAGCTTCTTTAATTTAACAAATTCAAGGTCAAAAATCAACTCTGGACTATTAATAGATCTACCAGCAATCACATTTGCAGCATCATGGAAACATACGTCACATTCTCTCCATCTAGCATTGATGATAGCTTCCAGCATCCAGTACCCTTGCTTAAAATTTTTTTTAAAAAGGCAATTATTCCCTCCAGGGCAAGCTTTGTGGCACATTTTACAATGTTGTTGAAGAGAGAGAGGTAATGTCGATCTGGAAATCCAGTTAAAAGTCATCATTAGGAGGGACACATTTGATGAGGCAAAAATCAAATTATAAAAAATAGAGCAAGCAAGAGATACCTGCATTCTGAACAGTTTTAGTAGATGCTCCCTGACCTGTTCTTACAGACATCCAGCACTGAATTTTTGAAACCATCCCTTTTCTGCTTTGAAAACTATAATTGAATTCTCTTTCTCTCTGTTTCACAATTTTGTCTCCTTAAATTTAAATTAGGGTAAGTAAAGGCTTCTCTCAGAGGTTCCCAATGACTGAACTCTAAAATTAATTATCAAAGGAAGGGATTTAGAAAGGATGAGTAAAACCACCTTAAGAACTGAGATTTTGGTGATGGACAGGGTGTGGAGAAAAGAGACCCTCTAACGCTGTTGGTGGGAATGTAAGTTCGTGCAGCCACTATGAAAAACAGTATGGAGGTTCCTCAGAAAACTGAACATAGAATTACTATATGATCTAGCAATACCACTCCTGGGCATATATCTGGACAAAACTATAATTCAGAAAGATACATGCACCCCTATATTCATAGCAGCACTATTCACAATAGCCAAGACATGGAAACAACCCAAATGTCCATCGACAGATGAATGGATAAAGATGTGGTACATATGTACAACAGAATACTACTCAGCCATAAAAAAAGAACCAAATAATGCCATTTGCAGCAACATGGATGCAACTAGAGATTATCATACTACCTAAAGTAAGTCAGACAGAGAAAGACAAATATCATATGATATCACTTATATGTGGAATCTAAAAAAATGATACCAATGAACTTATTTACAAAACAGAAACAGACTCACAGACATAGAAAACAATCTTATGGTTACCAAAGGGGAAGGGAGGGGGAGAGGGATAAATTAGGAGTTTGGATTAACAGATACACACTCCTATATATAAAACAGATAAACAACAAGGACCTACTGTATAGCATAGGGAACTATATTCAATAATCTGGGATAAAACATAATGGAAAAGAATATTAAAAAGATTGCATACATGTATATAACTGAGTCACTTTGCTGTACAGCAGAAATTAACACAACATTGTAAACCAACTATACTTCATTTAAAAAAATAAATTAAAAAAAAGAAATGAGATTTTGTGGTCTTTAGGCAGATTGATAAAGTCCAAGGAAATGACAAGTCACAAGACGAGCAGGATGAGCGCCTTTACTGTGCAATCCTGTAAAATGGAAACACGAAGCCACCAATACGGGAACCACCATATTTCCTCTGTCACCAAATAGCACAGAATAATATACAACATAAGATAGTCACTGTTCCAAATGCATAAACCCTTGGATCTTAGCATCCAAGAGCACTGACTTTTACTCACAAGTCATCTTCTCCAGGCAGGAGGTATTTCTGCTGGCCTTGGGGTCTCAACATATTCCTTGTCTATACGTGGGAGGTGTGGGTGCAGGGAGAGGCTTGTGAGAAAAATAAGAAGTTGTGTTGGGTGTAGACTGCATAATTTGGGAAAACACTAGTAAGTTAAAAAAAATAATCACAGCGAGAAAGACAAATATCATATGATATTGCTTATATGTGGAAGCTAAAAAAAAAGATACAAATGAACTTCTTCACAAAACAGAAATAGATGCACAGACATAGAAAACAAACTTATGGTTACCAAAGGGGAAAGGAAGAGAATAAATTAGGAGGTCAATAAATAAATAAGCAACAAGGACCTACTATACAGCACAGGGAGCTATACTCAGTATTTTGTACTAACCAATAAGGGAAAAGAATCTGAAAAAGAATATATGACCAGGGACTTCCTGGTGGCACAGTGGTTAAGAATCCACCTGCCAGTGCAGGGAAAACGGGTTCGAGCCCTGGTCCGGGAAGATCCCACATGGCGTGGAGCAACTAAGCCCGTGCGCCACAACTACTGAGCCTGCGCTCTATAGCCCACGAGCCACAACTACTGAAGCCCGCTTGGCTTGAGCCCATGCTCTGCAACAAGAGAAACCACTGCAATGAGAAGCCCGCACACCGCAGCAAAGAGTAGCCTCCGCTCACCGCAACTAGAGAAAGCCCGCGTGCAGCAACGAAGACCCCACACAGCCAAGAAAAAAAAAAAAAAAGAATATATGACCATGCTGTACACCTGAAATTAACATGACATGGTAAATCAACTATACCTCAATTTAAAAAAAAGAAAAAAAATCACAGCAATATTATCACTTGTAGCCAAAAAAGTGGAAACAACACACATATTCATAAACCGGAGAATGGATCAACAAACTGGTATATCCCCTCAAAGGAATGCAATTCAGCAATAAAAACAAAGAGGTGATACATGCTGTAGCACGGATGAACCTCAAAAACATCATGCTAAGTGAAAGAAGGCAGTCGCTAAAGACAACATCTTGTGTGACTCTATATGAAATGTTCAGAAAAGGCAAATCTATAGACACAGAAAGTAGAGTAGCGGTTGCCAGGGGCTAGAGATGGGAATAGGGATTACCTGTAAATGAGCACAAAGGACGTTTGCACAACTCAGTAAATTTATTAAAAAACACTAAGTTATACGTAAAGTGGGTGAGCTGCTTTAAGCAGAACAAAGAGGTTTGAAAAAAAAAAAAAAAAAATGAAAGAGCAAGGCTCCAAAGGCTCATGTGAGGCTAACTGTGCCTTTGGAAAGCCTTCTTCCCTGAGCCCTGGTCTTTTTGATTCCAGTTTCTCACACCTGGTGCTGGAGTGTATGTTTTCATTCTATGCTCCCAATTCTGCGAGCCAGTGACCTGTGGACACCTGGGTAGCTTCCACCTTTTGGCTACTGTGAATAATGCTGCTATGAACCTGAGTGTGCAAATATCTGCTCTAGTCCCTGCTTTCAAATTTTAGGGATATATACCCAGAAGTGGAACTGCTGGATCATAGGGCAAATTCTGTTTAATTTTTTGAGGAATCATACCATGTTCCACAGTGGTTGCATCACTTTACATTCCCACCAACAATGCATAAGGATTCTAATTTCTCCACATCCTCACCAACTGTTTTCTGGTGTTCTATTTTACTAATAGGCAATCTAATGGGTATGAAGTGGTATCTAATGGATGTGAAGTGTGGTTTTGATTTGCATTTCCCTAATGTTAGTGATGTTGAACATCTTTTCATATGCTTACTGACTATTTGTATATCCTCTCTGGGGAGATGTCTATTCAAGTCCTTGGCTCATGTTTTAATCAGGTTGTTTGGGACTTTGTTGTTGATTTATAAGAGTTCTTTATATATTATGGATTTAAATCTCTTTTTTAGGTTACGAAAATTGAATTAATTTTTCCTTTAAAATTAAAAGATATTTTAATTAGTTTTACCTTTGAAATTAAAGATAATTAACAGTCATGAAAATAACAATAAGTAATGTACTATTTATTTGTATAGCAAATAAGAGTCTATGAAGGTCTAACAGCTTTCATGTAAGGCAGCTATTCCTGGCTTCATCCTGCTTTAGGATGTGCAAAACGAACGAGTGACGTACTCGATGTCAAACAGCACACACACAGCTCATACTCAAATGTAACAACTCTCATGCCAAAAATCTTTCCTCTGTGCCACTTTTTTATAATGGCTTTGATTTAGCCACCTAATACACTGAACGCAGAGAACTAATGTGAGAGTGACAAATTCCTTCCTAATAGAAGGAAACTACAGTCCTATTCCAAAAGAAAACTAGAGAAGAAAAAAAGTCAAATAGTTCACCTACCACATTTATCATGAAAATATGTCTTTCATTAGGGAGGAAAAAAATTCACTCATTTGTCCCACTTTCCCCAGGTTCCTAGTATAATAAAGTTTGCCTTTTACGAACTATTTATTAAAACTTTGCACCAGATAGCTTCAAGATGGTGGAGGATTAAGACGTGGAGATCATCTTCCTCCCCACAAATACATCAAAAATACATCTACATGTGGAACGGCTCCTACAGAACACCTACTGAACGCTGGCGGGAGACCTCAGACTTCCAAAAAGGGAAGAAACTCCCCACGTACCTAGCCGTGTGGCTGGAAGAGTCTTGGTGCTCCACCCAGGTGTCACACCTGAGCCTCTAAGGTGGGAGAGCTGAGTTCAGGACATTGGTCCGCCAGAGACCTCCGGGCCACATGTAATATCAAACAGCGAAAGCTCTCTCAGAGATCTCCATCTCAACACTAAGATCCAGCTCCACTCAACAACCAGCAAGCTATAGTGCTGGACACCCTATGACAAACAACAAGCAAGGCAGGACCACAACCCCACCCATTAGCAGAGAGGCTACCTAAAATCATAATAAGTTCACAGACACCCGAAAACACACCACCAGACACGGTCCTGCCCACCAGAAAGACAAGATCCAGCCTCATCCACCAGAACATAGGAACGAGTCCCCTCCACCAGGAAGCCTACACAACCCACTGAACCAACCTCACCCACTGGGGGCAGACACCAAAAACAATGGGAACTACAAACCTGCAGCCTGTGAAAAGGAGACCCCAAACACGGTTAAGTTAAGCAAAATGAAAAGACAGAGAAATATGCAGCAGATGAAGGAGCAAAGTAAAAACCCACCAGACCAAACAAATGAAGAGGAAATAGGCAGTCTACCTGAAAAAGAATTCAGAGTAATGATAAGGAAGATTATCCAAAATCTCGGAAATAGAATGGAGAAAATATAAGAAATGTTTCACAAAGACCTAGAAGAAATAAAGAGCAAACAAACAATGATGAAAAACAAAATAAAGGAAATTGAAAATTCTCTAGAAGGAATCAATAGCACAATAACTGAGGCAGAAGAACGGATAAGTGACCTGGAGGATAAAATAGTGGAAATAACGACCACAGAGCAGAATAAAGAAAAAAGAATGAAAAGACTTGCGGATACCCTTAGAGACCACTAGGACAACATTAAACACACCAACATTCTAATTAAAAGGGTCCCAGAAAAAGAAGAGAAACTGAAAGGGACTGAGAAACTATTTGAAGAGATTATAGTTGAAAACTTCCCTAATATGGGAAAGGAAATAGTCAGTCAAGTCCACGAAGTGCAGACAGTCCCATCCAGGATAAATCCAAGGAGAAATATGCCAAGACACATATAAATCAAACTATCAAAAATTAAATACAAAGAAAAAATTAAAAGCAGCAAGGGAAAAGCAACAAATAACACACAAGGGTATCCCCATAAGGTTAACAGCTGATCTTTCAGCAGAAACTCTGCAAGCCAGAAGGGAGTGGCAGGACATATTTGAAGTGATACAAGAGAAAAACCTACGACCAAGATTACTCTACCCAGCAAGGATCTCATTCAGATTCAACGGAGAAATTAAAACCTTTACAGACAAGCAAAAGCTAAGAGAATTCAGCACCACCAAACCAGCTTTACAACAAATGCTAAAGGAAGTTCTCTAGGCAGAAGACACAAGAGAAGGAAAAGACCTACCATAACAAACCCAAAACAATTAAGAAAATGGTAATGGGAACATACATGTCAATAACTACCTTAAATGTAAATGGATTCAACGCTCCAAGCAAAAGACATAGACTGGCTGAATGGATACAAAAACAAGACCCATACACATGCTAGCTACAAGAGATCCACTTCAGACCTAGGAACACATACAGACTGAAAGTGAGGGGATGGAAAAAGATATTCCATGCAAATGGAAATCAAAAGAAAGCTGGAGTACCAATTCTCATATCAGACGAAATAGCCTTTAAAATACACACTATTACAAGAGACAAAGAAGGACACTACATAATGATCAAGGGATCGATCGAAGAAGAAGATATAACAATTGTAAATATTTATGCACCCAACATAGGAGCACCTCAATACTTAAGGCAAATGCTAACAGCCATAAATGGGGAAATCGACAGTAACACAATCATAGTAGGGGACTTTAACACCCCACTTTCACCAATGGACAGATCATCCAAAATGAAAATAAATAAGGAAACACAACCTTTAAATGATACATTAAACAAGATGGAGTTAATTGATATGTATAGGACATTCCATCCAAAAACAACAGAATACACTTTCTACTCAAGTGCTCACGGAACATTCTCCAGGATAGATCATATCTTGGGTCACAAATCAAGCCTTGGTAAATTCAAGAAAATTGAAATCGTATCAAGTATCTTTCCTGACCACGACGCTATGAGACTAGATATCAATTACAGGAAAAAAAATCTGTAAAAAATACAAACACATGGAGCCTAAACAATACACTACTAAATAACCAAGAGATCACTGAAGAAATGAAAGAGGAAATCAAAAAATACCTAGAAACAAATGACAATGAAAACACAATCACCCAAAACCTATGGGATGCAGCAAAAGCAGTTCTAAGAGGGAAGTTTACAACAATACAATCCTACCTCAAGAAACAAGAAACATCTCAAATAAACAACCTAACCTTACACCTAAAGCAATTAGAGAAAGAAGAACAAAAAAAAAAAAACCCCAAAGTTAGCAGAAGGAAAGAAATCATAAAGATCAGCTCAGAAATAAATGAAAAAGAAATGAAGGAAACAATAGCAAAGATCAATAAAACTAAAAGCTGGTTCTTTGAGAAGATAAACAAAATTGATAAACCATTAGCCAGACTCATCAAGAAAAAAAAGAAGATTCAAATCAATAGAATTAGAAATGAAAAAGGAGAAGTAACAACTGACACTGCAGGAATACAAAGGATCATGAGAGATTACTACAAGCAAGTCTATGCCAATAAAATGGACAACCTGGAAGAAATGGACAAGTTGTTAGAAAAGCACAACCTCCCGAGACTGAACCAGGAAGAAATAGAAAATATAAACAGACCAATCACAGGCACTGAAATTGAAACTGTGATTAAAAATCTTCCAACAAACAAAAGCCCAGGACCAGATGGCTTCACAGGTGAATTCTATCAAACATTTAGAGAAGAGCTAACACCTATCCTTCTCAAACTCTTCCAAAATATAGCAGAGAGAGGAACACTCCCAAACTCATTCTATGAAGCCACCATCACCCTGATACCAAAACCAGACAAAGATGTCACAGAAAAAGAAAACTACAGACCAATATCACTGATGAACACAGATGCAAAAATCCTCAACAAAATACTAGCAAACAGAATCCAGCAGCACATTAAAGGGATCATACACCATGATCAAGTGGGGTTTATCCCAGGAATGCAAGGATTCTTCAATAGACACAAAGCAATCAATGTGATAAACCACATTAACAAATTGAAGGAGAAAAACCATATGATCATCTCAACAGATGCAGGAAAAGCTTTCAACAAAGTTCAACACCCATTTATGATAAAAACTCTCCAGAAAGTAGGCATAGAGGCAACTTACCTCAAAATAATAAAGGTCATATATGACAAACCCACAGCCAAAATCGTTCTCAATGGTGAAAAACTGAAACCATTTCCACTAAGATCAGGAATAAGACAAGGTTGCCCACTCTCACCACTATTATCCAACATAGTTTTGGAAGTTTTAGCCACAGCAATCAGAGAAGAAAAAGAAATAAAAAGGATCCAAATTGGAAAAGAAGAAGTAAAACTGTTACTGTTTGCAAATGACATGATACTATACATAGCGAATCCCAAAGATGCTACCAGAAAACTACTAGAGCTGACCAATGAATTTGGTAAAGTAGAGGGATACAAAATTAATGCACAGAAATCTCTTGCATTCCTATACACTCACGATGAAAAGTCTGAAAGAGATATTAAGAAAACACTCCCATTTACCATTGCAACAAAAAGAATAAAATACCTAGGAATAAACCAACCTAGGGAGACAAAAGACCTGTATGCAGAAAACTATAAGATGCTGATGAAAGAAATTAAAGATGATACAAACAGATGGAGAGATATACCATGTTCTTGGATTGGAAGAATCAACATTGTGAAAATGACTCTACTACCCAAAGCAATCTACAGATTCAATGCAATCCCTATCAAACTACCACTGGCATTTTTCACAGAACTAGAACAAAAAATTTCACAATTTGTATGGAAACACAAAAGACCCCGAATAGCCAAAGCAATCCTGAGAAAGAAAAACGGAGCTGGAGGAATCAGGCTCCTGGACTTCAGACTATACTGCAAAGCTAGAGTAATCAAAACAGTATGGTACTGGCACAGAAACAGAAATATAGATCAATGGAACAGGACAGAAAGCCCAGAGATAAACCCACCCACATATGGTCACCTTATCTTTGATAAAGGAGGCAAGAATATACAGTGGAGAAAAGGCAGCCTCTTCAATAAGTGGTGCTGGGAAAACTGGACAGCTACACGTAAAAGAATGAAATTAGAACACTCCCTAACATCATACACAAAAGTAAACTCAAAATGGATTAAAGCCCTAAATGTAAGGCCAGACACTATCAAACTCTTAGAGGAAAACATAGGCAGAACACTCTATGACATACATCACAGCAAGATCCTTTTTGACCCACCTCCTAGAGAAATGGAAATAAAAACAAAAATAAACAAATGGGACCTAATGAAACTTCAAAGCTTTTGCACAGCAAAGGAAACCATAAACAAGACGAAAAGACAACCCTCAGAATGGGAGAAAATATTTGCAAACAAAGCAACGGACAAAGGATTAATCTCCAAAATATACAGGCAGCTCATGCAGCTCAATATCAAAAAAACAAAAACAACCCAATCCAAAAATGGGCAGAAGACCTAAATAGCCATTTCTCCAAAGAAGATATACAGATTGCCAACAAACACATGAAAGGATGCTCAACATCACTAATCATTAGGGAAATGCAAATCAAAACTACAATGAGGTATCACCTCACACAGGTCAGAAAGCCATCATCAAAAAATCTACATACAATAATTGCTGGAGAGGGTGTGGAGAAAAGGGAGCCCTCCTGCACTGTCGGTGGGAATGTAAATTGATACAGCCACTATGGAGAACGGTATGGAGGTTCCTTAAGAAACTAAAAATAGAACTACCATACGACCCAGCAATCCCACTACTGGGCATATACCCTGAGAAAACCATAATTCAAAAAGAGTCATGTACCACAATGTTCACTGCAGCACTATTTACAATAGCCAGGACATGGAAGCAACCTAAGTGTCCATCGACAGATGCATGGATAAAGAAGATGTGGCACATATATACAACGGAATATTACTCAGCCATAAAAAGAAACGATATTGAGTTATTTGTAGTGAGGTGGATGGACCTAGAGTCTGTCATACAGAGTGAAGTAAGTCAGAAAGAGAAAAACAAATACCGTATGCTAACACATATATATGGAATCTAAAAAAAAAAAAATGGTTCTGAAGAACCTAGGGGCAGGACAGGAATAAAGACGCAGGCAGATGTAGAGAATGGACTTGAGGACACGGGGAGGGGGAAGGGTAAGCTGGGACGAAGTGAGAGAGTAGCATGGACTTAAATGCACTACCCAATGTAAAATAGATAGCCAGTGGGAAGCAGCCACATAGCACGGGGAGATTAGTTCGGTGCTTTGCGTTCACCTAGAGGGGTGGGATAGGGAGGGTGGGAGGGAGATGCAAGAGGGAGGAGATATGGGGATATATGTTTATGTATAGCTGATTCACTTTGTTATACAGCAGAAACTAACATGCCACTGTAAAGCAATTATACTCCAATAAAGATGTTAAAAAAAGAAAATGACTTTGCACCTACTTAGAAATCTGTAAAATATGCCTTAAATATATATGGAAGTGCCTGCAGGTGTATTTACAGGAGTGTCTCACTAGTATTGGAACACTGCAGATGCAAACCTTAGTGCAAAAATCATATCCGTAATGTGCTAATTAGATATTGAATTACCAGGAAAGAAAAATTATTCTATTACCTGTCCTTTAGAGGAAAGATATCATACTACTCATACTATAAGTTTTCAAAATGGCTTTTTCTTTCATATACTTCAAATCCAGGTGTATTATATCAAGGAAAAGCAAAGCTTAGAAGCCCATCACATGTAGAAACTGCACATACTAAAGTGAGATTTGGTAATATTCTCCCCAACCATCTTTAATCTCATGACATTTTAATCCCTGTTCCTTCAGTAGGGAGAGAAAAAAGGCAATGACATCTGACTCTGTTACTTGACACCAGTGGCTAGATTTTACAGTTCTGGTCAGAGTTCTTTAGGATCATTTCATGGGATCTTCAGCAGAAGGATTTATATTAGTGATCATACAGCTACTTGAAAACAAGATCACAGTGTGCTACATTTTCTAAAGGCCTGAACTATCAGAAGCGGTATCAGATTTGGGTCTAAAGACCAGGAAAGCTTTTCATTAGGTAGCAAAGGAATACGGTTTTGGCCCAAACCTGAAGCTGAAGGTTAACTCTACAGTGTCCGATGATATAAACTCTTTGAATGAAGTAGGAAAGACAGTTGAAACCAAGGACATGACTTCAGCTTGGTTCAGGCTTTCATGCAGCCATTTTTTCCATCCTTGTCAACATTTGTAGGTTGGCCTTGAGGTCAGCTGAGTCGGAGGCAAAGTATGGAACTGACACAGCATCAAGCTGCCGGCCACTCCCCCACTCCTCAGGGGCAGCCCCTTCAGAGGGGTCTGAAGCCTGGCTGGTAGGTATTCCAGCCCAGCTGTTCTCACGTTTCGTCCTTCATGTGAAAATGGCTGACGTCCACATGGGAACAAACTGCTTTCTGGGGGGACTCATCAGAGAAGATGGGCTGGATGAGCTGAACGTGGGTTAGAAACAACTCTTTCCCAACAAAGAGTGCACCTGTTAGGCAAGTGAAAACAATATGGGGATACTTCTGAAGTTGTGTTAGGTTTTAAGTGGGTTTGAGATACAAAATTAATTAAACATTTTAATAGTTAGTTATTAGAAAAAGCAAAGCTTGCTGGCAATACCGCTTTATAGAAACATGACCTTGACAAGTTACTTGAACCCCTCTGCGGTTCAGTTCCCTCCTCTGAAATGTGAGGGTAATAACAGCATATTTGTCTTAGAAGGGACATGAATGTTCAATGAAATCCTGTTGAGACCAGGCCCCAGCACAAAATGAGCACTCCATGAATACTGGCCGCTATCCTCATTAACCAAAAACCACTGCACAACTAATTGCAGCATTCCATTGCTGAGAACTGTTCATCTGTTTGAACTCCCAATCCTCGTCCAAAGGCAAACACCACCACCACCACCACCAACAACAAACAAACAAGATGCAAGACATCCAAAGCCAGATGCTTCTCCAGGTTTTGTGGGACCTGAAGTTTATACAATTTGGGGTGAGACTGCTCTAAGAGCAAGAATACCAAATTACGAATACAAAATTAGGTATAGAGCCTCATAAAGGGCCTGTGCGAGTGAAGAGCTCTAAAGCTTAAGGGTCATTAGCTTCATGGCAAACTTGTCTCTACACAACTGTCTGATGAGCAGCCCAAATATTTTGAGCTTCAGCTGGTGAATGCAGCATGAGTGGTTTCTAGCCTTCCACAAGGCAGAAGTCACTCTGCTGGGAAGTCTGTCTAGTGGATGAAGAAAAGTGCGAAGCCAAAGTTGCGAAGGGATGAGCTGAGACGGAGCAACCCCACGCAGAGAGAGAAAAGTGCTTGTGGAATGAAAACAGCCTCTAGAATCAGCTAGAGCCACTGTCTCTAAAAGCCACTCTGTGGACTGGTGCCGGTCAGTGGTCAATGGCAGGCACTTCCCTGGAGGCAGCTGCATCTGAGACACATCACTGTCTAGGCCCAGTGGGTCCAGGTCAGCGCAGCGTCTCCCCTGAGCCCGCACACAGAGGAACGGGCCTGGTGGACGTCCCTTTCTCAGGTCCGGACAGCCAGCCAACCCACACTTTCTTCCTGGCCTTGCCAAGGGCTTCAGGCGTATGAGCTTCTCTTAGTCTGGCCAGAACAGTCTAGGTTTAGAGAAGCAGTATGTGGATATTCATTCCATTTTCAATTACAAATGTAATAACAATGGAAACACCAGAACAGAGTGAATACCCAAGCGTCACTACTTGGGTTTATGTTGAACTAGGTAACTAAAACCCCCAATTTGGGACTTCCCTGGCGGTCCAGTGGTTAAGACTCCGCACTTCCACTGCAGGGGGCGCAGGTTCAATCCCTGGTCGGGGAGCTAAGATTCCGCATGCCGCGCGGCATGGCCAAAACAAAAAACAAAAGCAAAAAACAACTTAACACAGGTATGTCAAGGAAACAACAAAGGTCCGTGTTACAGGGTGAAAGGAAATTTTTAGGTTGTCGTTTTTCATCATTCATATTTTCATTATGTATGTGTGTTTAAAAATTTGCAGGTCAACAAAAATTACCAACTGTTCTCTTTGACAAAGGATTACATCTTCTTCTGCATTTACACTCTCTAATTCTGCTGTTAAAATGCCTTCTTTGAGGTACCCTACTCACAATGGGGTACCACTATGAACCCGTCAGAATGACTGCAATGAAAAAGATACACATTGACAAAGGTTGGGGAGAGATGGAAAAGCAACTCTCATACACTGCTGGTGGGAGTAGAAATTGGTGCAAACACGTTGGAAAACTGGAAATCAGCATTAAAGCTGAGCATACAAAAAATTCCTTTTGCCCCAACAGTTAGACTCCTAGAGATGTACTCACATAAATATACAGATACAGTCACCAAGTGGCAGGAAGTAGAATGTTGACTGACACGGACACTGTAATAGCTCAGAACTGGAAATTACTCAAATGTCCATCAACAGCTGAATGGCTGAGTAATTTGTGGTATATTTACTCAATGGAATTTACAGAACTGAAAATGAATGAACACAGCACTACGTGAAGTCACAAACATAACGTTGAGCGAAAGAAACTAGATATAAAAGAACACATGCTGTATGACTCCATTAATATATAAAGTTTAAAAACAGGCAACACTAATCTGTGTTGTTTGAAGTCAGGATAGACATTAAAGCCTGGGCTGGGGAGTGGCCCCAACGAGGCACGAGGGGCTTCCAGTGGCTGGAACTGTTCTCTTTCTTGTTCTCGGTGCTACTGCACGTGTGTGCTTGCTTTGTGAAAATCCTTTGAGGTGTCCACTTATGACTCGTGCATTTTTCTCTCTGTATGTTATACGTTAACAAAAAGTTTACTTTCGAATGGTCCTTCTTTCTTATAATGATGGAGAATGTCACCATGGTAGTCCCTCAGTTAAAAGAAAAATGTATGAGACTGTGAGATTCCCAAGGCTGGGAACTGCTCATCTAGAGGCCTCCGAGAAACTCACGCATAAAGAAGTAGGTTGTATGTACCTCTATTTTTAAGGGGGACTCATGCCAATAGAGCAGTGAAAGAAGTCACCAGAAAAGGGGTTAGAAAGAGCAGTAATGTCTACAAATTTCTGGAGTCTCCACACACCGTGCTCTGTGGAAAGAACTGTAGCAAAATCACACATTATAGGCAAACATGTTGACTCCAAATGTTCTTTGTCATTTCTTGCCATCTTCTACTTAAGGCACACCTTGCTCTGTCACGATGTAGCCTCTTTTGAAGGGTTTAATCAAGAGCTTTAAGAACGCTCATTCTGGAAGAACTTTCCATGAACGTTTTCTACTCAGATTTTCCTTGCTCACCTCAGGTTTTCATTTCCTGTCTCTTGACCTGTTGTTAACTTATTACACAGTTCATCTGAAATGTCTGAACTGTTTCAACATACAGTTCTTATCAAGGTAGTTTTAATCAAAAACAGCTTGAAAATTTAATTAAACATGAGACAGTTTATCTCGGCCCACTATTGTAGTTCCAAAACAACCTTCCTTTTCCATTAAGATACAGTCACAATGACCAAGGCAGATGTGGGGCTGGATAAACAATTCTCACATATGAATCTGCTGGTTCGTCTTCTGAAACCTGGCAAGAGAAGAGGCCAGAAGTTTTGCACTTAAAGAACGATACAACCATTAAGGCAAATCTGAAATGTGAAGACTGGAAAAAATAGTCTCTACTGATAAACAGGTCCAGGATATGAAAATCTAAAATGAAAAATCAAATCCTGTAGAACAAAGGGGATAAGGAACAAAAGGAGAAGCGTCTCCCTCACACTGCATCAACAGTATCTTGCTATATGCTCTGTTTTCCTTGTGTTTTGCTCCTGACAATTTGGATGTATTACAGTCAATTTTTCAGATGTCCTGTGGTTATTACCTTTATAAGTGTATTATATGCTCAAACATCTGTTTCATGCATTACTAACTTCAGACAGGGTCTATTAACGATCGACTTTAAGAGAAATAAATGCACATATGTTTCCCCCTAATTCCCTTCATGCTCCACTTGAAAATTTTGATTTGTTACAATGTGCTTTAAGTTCCTTTACTCATTATCTTTGTACTTTCAAGCAATACTTAATAATTTAAGCCTTGGTTGCTTAATGTATTCATTTTAGGCAGTGTCTTTTTTTACTGCTGGCTATGAAACAAGAGGAAACCCACATCCCTAAACTCCCACAGCCTCTCCTGCTATGGATTTTTGTTAATTGTGTTAGATAAATTATATTATTAATGATCCATTAGGAAGACGTCCAACCTTTGCATTCTCTTCTATAATCCTAATTCCCACAATTGTTTAGACTTTTCTACTGAAAAGGACATACTACTCATTTCTGCATCTCTATTAATTCCTGGTTAAAGAAACCTCAAAATCAAGTCTTTGGTTTCCAGAAGAGCTCACAAACGTCACACTCATTTGCATGTTCAAAGATGTCTCTCTTTTGCTTTTGTACCTGAGATTCTCTGCTCTCTGTGGACTTCCTGTGCATTGCAGATACAAGGCTACTGCAGGCCTGAGCTTAGCTGTGTAAAATTCTGGAGGCAGCCTTACTGCTGACCTGATCCCCACCCCTTCCAGGTGACTTGCTTTTGATTTCACCGGGACTTAAAGGATTCTTGTCCTCCTTCCCATTTCCAGTACAAACTACAGGTCTGCACGTGGCTTTAGGGAAGCCCTGTATGTCGCAAGGTCTGCATGTGTTCATGGTGATTTTATGGTTTTTGATTATTTATCTTCGGCTGAGACGAGCTGCTGCCTGCCGAGCTGACTGCACCCACCATCCCTCCTCCACCTGGCCTTCTGTACACGTGGCATGTCTGTGTGACCTCTCCTTCAAGGCCACCTCCCCCTTGCACTCTAGCAGGGACAGGATGTACCCCTGCCTGGGTCCTGCGATTTCGCGGACACTCACTGGGCCCTTTCACACCTGTGTCCCCCATTCACGGAGAGTTCCCTTCCTTGAGATGTTGCCTTCTCTCCAGGGGCCCCTTAGTTTAGGCTAAATTTCAGTGATTGTGGCAATTCTCCGTTATGGTTGGTAATTTGGGATTTGTTTGTTTGACAGACTTTCATAGCTTACTTCCCTGGTTTCATCAAAAGAGTTTTCTTCTCAGTTTTGAATTCTCTTTTGTTGTTTCTTCCATTAGGTGATGGGAGGGGAATGGGGTCAGAACACCCTAACTCTGACATCTTTTAGCAAATTTCTCCATTATTCCATTTAGAAAATTGTTGGGTTCAGTAAAGTGGGACCCAGACTTAGCCCATGGGCTACTTGTTCTTTAGTTTATGATCAAAGCTTGTTTTCTAAATGCTTTCTGGGGGCGGTCTTCTGGACGGCAAACACTCATTCAAGGGCCGCTTTTCTCTGGGAGAATTTCCTCCCGCTCGTACCTACTGGAGAGGGGAGGCCCCGCGCCAGTGTCTTCCGCTCTTACTCCAGGAGGTGAGAAGCACTTGGTTCCTCCTCCTCACTCTCCCTTCGGGGATGCTCCTAACTTGAGAAAGAGAATCACAAAGCATCCTCCTTCTCTGCTTCCCTCTCACACATGGAAACAGGACAGATAATGGATATATTTTCCTTCACTTACAGCCTAAGAAATCTCAGAGGTCAACTTGAGTGGATGGAGAGTCCTGACCATCTAAACAGGGTCATCAGCTCATTGAAAGGAACACTCATCAGTGTAAAACCTACAGTTTCATTTTCCATCTTGGTTCATGGTTAGAATAAGTTGCTGCTCATGCAACGGAAGGGTTTGTAAACATTTTAAATGACCATAAAAGAATAGTTTACGTTACCAGCCTAATGAATTTAATCTAGTAAAACCTGTCCTTAATACTTCAAGTGTTCCCTCTAAACAGCTGTTCATAAATTAGACTGCCTCAGCAGCAAAGAAAACAGTCAAATGTACATATGCTTACTTATAAAATACTGCTTCAAACGAAAATTGGCAACATTAATTTAAATTACATAATGATGGTTGGAAAAATTGCAGTAACTATGAAATTTCCGTACATATAATACAACAAAACATTTAAATAAATGGAAAAACCCCAAAATACTACTAGTCACATTTCATTATAATATACTTTAAAAATAACTATTTCCGCTTTCCTGAACAATTTAAATAATAATAACAATTTAAATAAATTTATACCAGCTTGGTTTACAAAGTAAAATATTCAAAATTTTGAAACTTCTATGAAATAATTAGGAATTAAGAATTTAACTTTCTATTACCTACTACAGTATATTTATATTTCTTCCCAAAAATAATCACCTATACTTTCATATGTATAATTAAACTAATCCTGGGGTGAAAATTTTATACTAATTTTCTAAGATTTTTTTAAATTGTAGATTTTAAAAGATGGTAAATACTATCAGAATTCTTATAACAGACATCCATAGAAAAGACTAAATACATAAAATATGAAAGACATATTTTCAGGAGCAGGAATGTGAAATTTATCCAGCCTGCATTCCTGCGTCCAAATCCAAAAAAAGCAGCTTTCCCTCGATCAGACTATATGATTAAACAGAATATGCCTCACCAGGCTGAATCATCATATTATCACAGCTATCCCAACTAATTCCATGAAAAAAAAATTTATAACCACTTTGCGGCCCTGAAAAATATTATTTATGCTAACTACTTGTCTCAGAATATTGGATAATAGATCTCATATAATTTCATATCCTATCTATAAATGCCAATTCTAGTAGTATGAATTAATGAAAGGTCTTTTAAAATTTAAGATTACCCTTTTTTAAAAAAGAATATTTTTATTATAGTATTCAGGGAAATAATGACAGCAATCATCAGAATTAATAAAAATTGTGATCTAAAAAAAAAAAATCTCTATACAAATGTAAGAAGAATATCAAAGAATCAGTACCCCCTCAACAAATAAAGGGGTAAAACGATAAGGCAGATAGAGAATAAAAATGCACCCTCCATATTTGCCAGAACTAGGAGGCAGACTGCAAAATATTTGTAAGGGAGACTGAAAGCAGCTGAGTATCTACGAGAGGTATGCAGTAAAGAATTGCTGTAGAATTAATAATCCACACAGCAGTTCTCTGAAGGAGGTATTGTCTTGCCAGTTTTACAGATATGGAAATCTAAGCAAAGGAATTGTATAATTTTGCCAAGGTTTCAGCAGGAATGAGGGGGAGACAGTGAACCCATCAGGCTCAAGCCTTGTCAAGATGCAACAACCCCCAAACATGACAGTTTCAGACTGGGCTCTGCCTTTTTGTCCTTTATTTACATAATTCCAACGCAACCAAATATTTTTCTAGCAAAATTTGATCTTCCCAAGAAACACGTTCCAATTATTTCGCAGTGAACCGTAATGATATTTCATTAATGATAACCTTCAATTAACCATCCATTGGCCATCCTCCACAACATACCACATCTTTGCTTACTGGTTTGCTTTACCCTAACTGGCCACACAATTTTGAGTAGTTCAAGTCAATTGCACTAATCTTTATTAAGCAATTATGTTTACAATACACATTAAAAACTTTTTAATGAAATTCTCATGGAAAACGTATTTTAAAGGCAAAATCATATCCTGAAACTTAATAGGAACACTAGAGATGCTTCCTTTTCTGTTTCTATAGATTTCTTGTTCATAAAGTGGCTTAACTAATGCTTTTCATAAATTCAAAGCAAAAAAAAAATTCTTGGGCTCTTTGTCAAGTTCCTAAGCCTTAAGCATATCATATATTATTATAGTTTAAAGAGGTAGAGGGATTAATAATTTTTATAAGATGTGAGTAGATTTAGTGTTCAGTAAAGTACAGAATTAACAGAAGTGAACAAAATTGGCTAAATTAGTGACAAATTAGATTTTGCTACCATCCCTCCCAGTCTCCCAATATGCCACAAATCACGTATCCATATCATAAAATGTAGGCTTACAGACTGGGAAACGGGCAGGGAGTAACAAAAATCAGCAACATGAGGAATTACAAAGGTTCCGGAGTTCCCCAGGTATTCACCATCACTAACCCAGGTTGACAGCTCATGATGCTCTTGATGGGGAGCCCAGGTCTACCACTAACTGAGCCTGTGTTACTGGGAAAGTTACTCAGCCTCCCTGAATTTGGCGGGAAAATGCTTAGAGGTGCAACACTAACGTCCCAAATGACCAATGTTCTTGGGCTCTCAACCCATTGTACACGATTTATTGACTGTGGCTCAGTTCTATTTCAATAATTAGCATGATGAAATTAATATCTGCATGAGAGGAACAAAGCATTACAATCCCTCCTCCCCCATCTACTAATGATGATGAACAAGAAGGAAGATGTGCTGGTTTTGACAAAGACTGCACCTGGGGGATGCAAGTGAGGAGAAGAGGAGGTAAGTATAATATCCAAAGGGGTAGGATGTGGGTAAGAGCTTAATGGGGGAAGTTTTGCAGCGAGAGTGATGGGCCCACATTCCACACACACCCACGTCCTCCAGACCTTCAGCAAGGACCTCCGTTGCTTTCGTGAAGCTTCTTGAGGTTGTGTTCGTGCTTCCTTTGAAGGGCACAGCCTGCTGAGATGAGCCTGAAGGCAAGAGCAGGCAGCCCAGGTAGACACGGGAGATGTGGACTAAGGGCCTTCAGAGCCAAAAACAAAAAGACACTCACGGAAGACAATTCAAAGGTCATTGCTGAAATTTACCATTTTGGACAATTGCTCCTCCAGCCAACTTTCACCGCACACTACAATTTCAAATCGCAAATTAAATTAAGGGAATGAATGCATTAATGAAACACCAAATAACAAGATGGTAACTTCACTGGCAACATACCACGCCCCGTAGAAAAGAAAAGGACTACGGGACATCAAGAATGAACGGAAAACAGGCTTTTAGGTTTTGCCTATGGATTTAGTACAGGAGGTTTCTGTTGAGGTCATGCTGCTGAAGTGATTTTATCTGGACATAGCAAATGTAGAGAGCAATAAAGAAGTGTCATTAGCGCTCACAGCCTCAAGCTCATGATGAATCGTGCACAGGTAAAAATGCTGATGTGAGGAAAGAGGGCAGCGACAGCTTCACCGATCAAAAAAGATATTAACTATAGGACGAGGGCTCTAGAAAATTGGAACATGCTCCTAGTAATCTCATTATCAATCCCGACCACCTCTCGGGGGCAGGGAGGTGGGTTTCCGTCAGCCCTCCTCTCCCGTCTAGTCGCCCGCCTTCGCAATTTCAACGCTCGTATCCCTGGTGGTGACTCCTGAGTCCATTTGTAGCCCTGCCCTCTTTCCTGAGCTCCAGACCCAGATTACCAACGGACCTGCCGGGCATGGCCAGATGGATGGCCGGCTGATACCTCGTGATCAGCAAGGCCAAAATAGAACTAATTCCTCCTGACTTGGCGGTGTTTCCCCCCTTTGTAAACAAGGAGACCACATCACAGAGGCTCATCCCAAGGTCACACAGCAACCAATAAAGGACAAGATCAGAATCTGAACTCAGAGCTCCAACCTCCACACCCCAACCCTATCTCGTTAGTCTCTCTCACCTCCCAGCCTTCCCGCTGCTACCGTCCTACTAGGACGCTGACCACCTCTCATGTGGAGTAGGGCAGTAACCTCAGCTGGCCTCTCCTCTCTGCCACGTGTCTTTCTTCTTCTCCTATTCAGAGATCCTTACTCATGGGTCCTGAGCTCTGACTACATCACTCCACTTCCAAATAATATCTACAGCTACACAGTAGTTAAAATCCTGGCCCCTGGAACCACACTTCCTCAGTTTGAATCCCAGCTCGACCTCTTACTAGCCGTGTGACGGTGGCCGGTTGATCTCTGTATTCTTAGTTTCCCAGTCTGTGAAGTGGGAATGGTTATAATGACACACAAACTCATTCTGAGGTACAAATTAATTAATATGTGTGAAGTGGACACATGGTTAGTTCTATGTAAATGTCAACTAAGTAAACTGAGTTCGTTTGCTCACTTGGGCCCTCACAGCCCTCTACAAGCTGACCCTCACCCCCTTATAGGCACATCACTTCGTACACAAGCCATTCCTACCAGGTTGAACCTTCACTGCTCCACAAACATCTTCTTTGTACTTTCCTGCCTCTGTTGTTTTCCTAAAGATTTCCTCAGTTTGGAGTGAGCTTCCCAGCCCCACTCCCAGGGTCTAGAGAGCAAGTGTGAACCTGTCAGTCACAACCAAACTCCAATGTCCTCTCCTCCATCAGGCCTCTCAGCTAGACCTGACCGCACTCACCGATGTCCCCACTGAGGGTGCTAATTCTGAGTCAAGCTGCCTGGATTTGAATTTCCTGCTCTTCCAATAGTTGTGTGACCCTGGGCAAGTCATGTAATCTCCCAATGCCTCAATTTCTTCTTCAAATATAAAATGGGGATTAAAATAGCATCTTATTTATAGGGGCTTGAACACCAAATGAGACATATTATACATGTACAGGACAGCACCTGACTCAGAAAAACAGTAAGTACAAGCAATTGTCTATAGAAATTGATCTATTTGCTTTCATATGTCTCCCTCTTTTAGATTGTGGAACCCGGGAAGACAAAGGCTATTTTCTTGCTTTTACAGTGACTTGTACTATACCTAGTCCCAAAGAGGCACTGTCAAAACCCAAGTCTTTGTTGAATGAGTGATTAGCAGTCAATCCTCCTGTGTTAGTTGTTGGAACACAACAGATCTGTGGGTCAGGTTCATAAATCTGAATTCTACTCTATTCTACTGAATATCAATTCCAAAAAAAGTCAATATTTTGTTAACAAATTATTTTCTTTCCAATTAATGTTTTTTAATTTACCCCAAAGGACTACAAAGAAAGCAATTCTATATGAGCTTCTAGTTGTGATTAATTACGGTGCTTTCTGGACTTCTTGAATTTTAATTCCAAGAGCCTTTAAAATATTTGAAAAAGGACATTTTTTAAAAAGTTACTTGGGGCTTCCCTGGTGGCGCAGTGGTTGAGAATCTGCCTGCCAATGCAGGGGACACGGGTTCGAGCCCTGGTCTGGGAGATCCCACATGCCGCGGAGCAACTGGGCCCGTGAGCCACAACTACTGAGCCTGCGCATCTGGAGCCTGTGCTCCGCAACAAGAGAGGCCGCGGGAGCGAGAGGCCCGCGCACCACGATGAAGAGTGGCCCCCGCTTGCCACAACTAGAGAAAGCCCTCACACAGAAACGAAGACCCAACACAGCCAAAAATAAATAAATAAATAAATAAAATTTAAAAAGTTACTTGGATCAAGGATTGTTCACTCTCTGGGTTAGGAGATATGAAATAACATAGGACTATGGGGAAGAGTCATAACAATAGTCTACCAGCAAAAGTGTACTAAGAGTACCAAGAGCTCAAGGTTTAGAGTCTGACACAGTTCAAATCTTGAATCTGTCACCTGCCAACAGGGTGACCTCACGCCACTGAACTGCTCTGTGTCTCAGTTTCTTTAACTGTAAGTAAAGACACTAATGCCTGTCTTGTAAAACAGCGGAGTACCTGAAAAGTAACGGACACTCAGTAAGTGGTGTATGTTAATCACAATGACAATGACACAATTGGGAAAACAAATTTGACCTTTCCTTTTGAGTCAGTAATCAAGATGCAGAAGTCCCCATGAATTAGGGAGCAATCACAGTTTGGGTTCTAGTAGAATCCCTCATGCAGCCATAAAGAAAAAAGACCAATGGCTCAGCACAGAGTGATATTTCAGTATGCTTCCCTTCTATGCATCGTTACTTTCTAATCAATATTTTAGACTCATTTCTTAAAGCGATGCAATTCTGAGGAATTATTTCATGCCTTGAAGACAAAGGGGAATGCTTTGGGAGGGAAGTCTTCATAAAGGATAGTCCTAGCCAGAGAATTTAAGGCTCAAAGAATCTGAAAACCACGGTCTCCAAGCCCAGTCGTCTCACAAATAAACTGACTTGAAAACCAAAACCCAAAAACAAGCAAAAAACCCCTACAAGATTAAACTAAGCTGAGGGCTGGAGTCGTGAACTTTATAAAGTGAAGTTTGCAATTCTCCTGAGGTAAGAGTTCAGTTAAGAGATCCCAGCCCTCAAGCCAGCATGCTGACAACAGCGAGTGCTGGTCAGCTCACCTAATGTGATTTAAATGCCATTACCTTTTAGGGCAGTAATGGGAAAGGACAGGATTGAAGTCACCTCACTGAAACAGATCATTTAGGTAGAATACCAGTTACACAGAGGCACATCTTTAAAAAGTAGAGCAACTGACTCTAGCAAGGAAGGTTTGGAACCCACTGAAAATCAATGTTGATGTCAAAATCAAAACCCTTAAATGCATAAAATAAGCTTGAAATCAAGAGACAATTAATCATGTGTGCTTCTCAGCCAAAACCTCAAGGCTTTCCAGAGAAACTATAAGAACCAAGATGGTTTTCTTTGATAACCCTAGTTGGCCAACCCTAGTTGGCCTAAAGGAAAAATTCGACCTCTTGGCCAGACAGCTTATCAGTTTCCCACAAAAATTTCAATCAACATTCACTGTCCCTAGACTGATTTTCTTCCTCTCCCCTCTCTCATAGAAATCCTTTTTGTCTTCTTTATTCTTTGACAATGGTCTATAGACCACATTCCTCATAACTAAATGTGCATGCAAATAATTAAGGGTGTCTAAAAAGTATTGAATATTGAAATGCTGTATTCGCTTTCATTGGCAAACATGACATTGACGGGATGGTTAACAGCTCTTATGATACAATCCACACCGCGTGGGCTTAACATGGTTGCAGTCAGCCTAAGCAGTACTTGGCAACCTGAGCACACAGTCCCTGAGCACCAGTGATGGGAAGCCTGTTACTGGACAGGACGTGCTGGAGAGCCACAGCCCATCAGGGAGAACAGCTAAGGGAAATTGGAATTGACTCTTAGAACAGGTGGAGGGAAGTCCCATTTCCCATTGAGTAACTTGATTGCTCCCCAGATTTGTTTGCTAAGTTAACCTGCTTAAACTTTTTACAATGATACTGTAATGTGTCAGCCAGAAGTTGGTCAGGCTATGCTCATCTCTTACATCATATGTTCCTAGAAATGTGGAGAGAATGAAATATGCCAGAAATTAAGGAGCTTGCACACTGCAGACCTGCACACAGACAAGATAAGATATAAGAGACAGCTTTATTCATCTTTGTATTATACGAAACACACTGATCGGTACAGAACAGGTGTTAAGGTCAGTGCCTACAACGGGCACTCTATAGATGTTTATTGAGTGAATGGATGGCTGATTGAATAATACAGGTGGATTTTTTTTTCGGTCACAGGCAAGTTCATACAGATGATATAATAACCTCCCTTTAAAGCTGCTTTTCACCTTCCTTTTCCAGAGGGCTATGTGCTGTCCAGGACACATGTCTATGACTAGACCCACTTCTGCACATGAGCATACCTACCTTTTTTTCTTTATGTTTCTAAGTCAAATCAAACCAAATGCTCAGTGAAATTTTCATCCGGAAGGAGGGCCTGACATCGGAAATTAACAGTAAAGCAATAAAACCATACAAAGAACAACTTTCACTAACTGCCTTTTTTCTTTTTTTGTTTGTTTGGTTTTTTTTTGGCCGCGCCCTGCGGCATGTGGGATCTTACTCCCCTGACCAGGGATCGAACCCGTGCCCCCTGCACCGGAAGCGTGGAGTCTTAACCACTGGACCGCCAGGGAAGTCCCCTAACTGCCTTTTTTCTAATGGTCACTCTTCCTCAAGGTTCATTCTACAAAGGCACAGGGGACCTCACGACGCTCTCTGACTGGCTACTTTGTATCATTAGTTGCCCAGCATCTATGCTGTCATTAGGCTCAAAGGAGACTTGGTTATCAGACTTGGAAAAGAAGAAGCCCCTGAAAGCTTCCTTACCTTACGTAATCGAGATAGTTCATAACAGTGTAGTTCACTACCTTGAACCCATATCGCAAACAAATTTTGTAAACTGGACACTTAAAAATACCACACAACATACTGCTAGAGTATGTGTGCATTCCTTATAAATCCTAACCGTATTTTTCTAGTCAGGTACATACAATTTCTCTCTGGTTCCTCAATTGGCAATTCTAAGTAGCCCCATATCCTTCCTTGAACAATGGCAGTAATGATAATTTTTTAACTTACTTTTACAATGAAAAACATATCGAGCTAATAAATAAACATAACAGAAGTGTCTCTTAACGAATACTTGCCTACAAAAAAAAATCTTCAATTTTAGCATTAATCATAAACCAAGGAATGTACGCTGCAAGAATTTAATAATAATAATTTTTGGTTATCTGTGTTTGAATTGCTATGATTGCTCCCTTACTGGTCAAAATGTCTCCGAATTTCCCCCCTTCAGTCTGTTCTGTACAACCTAACCTCTGAAACTCTGCTTTCTCTGTTGCCCGTCTGCCGCCAACACACACAAGGATGCACCGTTTCTCAAGCCCACCCCTACCCCCAACCCCACCCCCAGACCTGCTACGCTCCCAGGTTCTCTCCCTCCTCCATTTGCTCCCCTGCTCTTCCCCCTCAAAGCTCTGAGCCGTCGACTACAACGCTCGCCATTTTGATTCCCCTTTTCCTGTCTTTGCAGCCTACGAGAAAGGCCTGATTGTGAAGTTGGACACTTTTCCTGGGCCAGCTGTGTCACCCTTCAGGCTCAGCATGGGATTAGTTTATTCAGCTAAATCCAAAAGACAGTTGTTCTTAAAAGTCCATAGAGATGTTATGAGGCAAGATCCTTTTGGCCTTTCTCCCCAGATCAGCTTTCCTATGTGAGATGTTCCCTGCACAGTGTCTGTGGTGCCCACAGATGTGGCTCCAACCATGAATCGGCCATGTGCCAGGCACCACCCTAGGCTCCTATTTAAAAGAAGATGCATCTGTCTCGCCCTACTCAGCAAACGCCTCCTCATCTCAGTAAGGGGCGTCTAGGACAGCCAAGGAGACATTCAGCTCTCTGAGTCCCATACCTGATGATGCCCAGAGGAGTGACCCAAAGAGAAATAATCCTCCCAGCTCAGGGCTACCAGGTTGAGCTTTGGCAAGGCCATTGCTAATGGGAACTGTCGGGTGTCCACATAGTTATCCCGGCTCTGGACACAGAGAACTTACAAAGCTCTAATCATTGTCCAGTTGACAATGGACAGAGAAGCAGATTGTACACGTCTCAGTGAGTGGCCTCTGAACTTTAAACCTTGCCATGGCCACCTTAGAGAGAGCTGAAACAAGATGCAAAGAAAGCAAGCCTTATTATATCAATCCTCGAACTTGGAGATCATCTCTTAACTAACTGAGATTAAAATGGGCCACTCATCTTGGTTTCTGCCATATTTTTCTCCTTCATGACAAAAAAAAATCTTGATGATGAAGAAATTCATTTCCTCAAACTAGACCACTCATAGGGAAACAATATTATAGGCCGAGATCAAAGGCTTTGCATTGCGAACCTCAACCAGGCAGATTCAGTCACTGAGAACAAATATTAAAGTGAATCCAAATTCCTTGGAAAAGATGCAGTCAGTGCCTTTGTGCAAATTAGAGTTACAAGTGAGGTGACTGAAAAAAAAATGACCTTGTGAAAGGTGAATGTATTGGAAGCTAATTTCTCTAAGAGGATAGCCAAGTTCCTCCTTAGGGGTGAGCTTCTCCTTAGTTTGGGAAATACCTTAATAGAACTTGTGATTATGTAAAGCTCAGCTTCAAGGCTCATTCTCTGAAGAGGTTAAGAGAAAGAAGAGGCAAAACCTGCTCTGCGGGAGAAGGTAACAAGTACACGCATTATTCTCCTAATAGAAACTGAAGTTTGACCTGGAAGTTGGAGAAGAGAGTTGGGGAAAGAGATGACCCCAGAAAATGAGGGGAGGCTAGACTCAGAGTCCAAGGGGAAAGAGGCCCAAAATAGATTCCTGGTGATGGGGGAGAGGTGATGTATTATTTTAAAAGAAATTATTAGTGTCCATCGACAGATGAATGGATAAAGAAGATGTGCTATTAAACAATGGAATATTACTCGGCCATAAAAAAGAACGAATTTTGCCATTTGCAGCAATATGGATGGACTTGGAGGGCGAAGTAACTCAGAGAAAGACAAATAATGTATGATATCACTCATATGTGGAATCTAAAAAATACAACAAACTAGTAAATATCACAGTAAAGAAGCAGTCTCGCAGATGTAGAGAACAAACTAGCGGTTGCCAGTGTGTGGGGGGAGGGGCAATATAGGGGTGGGGAATTGGGAGGTACAAACTATTGGGCATAAGACAGGCTACAAGGATGTACTGTACAACACGGGGAATATAGTCAATATTTTGTAATAACTGTAAATGGAGTGTAAACTTTAAAAATTGTATAAAAAATAAAAAAGAAATTAAAAAAAAAAGAAACTATTAGTGAAAACCAAAAATGCTTCGTAAAAAGTCAAGAAGGTAAGGAGGTTACACAAACTAATACAGATCTCTGAGTCCAAATGCAGTGCCTGCCACACAAAAATGTAAAACCAACAACTTGAGCTGAAGTTACAAGTGAAGCAGGCCCGGAAGTGTGTGACTTTCAAGAAGTTATTTAACCTCAACTGTATGATCCTTAAGACGGGACACTAATTTTTATAGTGTTATTTAGAGGATTAAGTGAGGTAATAATATGTCAAGGGCTGAAAACAATAGCCGGCATTTATATAAACATTCACTTTAGCAAGTAAGTACTTAGTCATTGGAGGAGGTCTACTAGAGCCGTCATTGTGTGTCTTTCCCCTGGGCTCCGTGGGAGCAGGCGCTGTATCATCCAACCTCATAGCACAGCTGGCGCAAACAGGTGCACAATAAATGTTTGCTAAATTGAACTGAAAGAATTAGAACTGTCAGGTAATAACCCCAAGGGCCAAAACACCTCTTCTAGCACCCTACTTATATAAAAATTGGCTTATTTATCAATGTATAGAGTTCTGCAAATACCATACCTATTTAAACAGAGCAGGAGAAAGAGGCTTAATAACTTAGACGATGCAGAAACTTGCCTCATTTCCCAAGAGTGTATATGCCTTTTTATAAAAAGTACACATTCAGAATGAGGGTACAGGGCATTCAAGTCTTGCCTTTGCACTTGACCGTCAGACCCGCTGCTTTGTCAGTGTGAGGAACGCTGCACATCTCAGCCACTGAGGCAGATCCTTGAGGGGGAGATGACTTCCAGCGCCAGAGAGAGAGAGAGTAGTCTGGCCCTGACAAGAGGAGGAGCGGGGGAGAAGGAGAGACAAGGGGTAGGGAGAGGAGAGGACAGAAGGGCTGGCTTGAGGCAATGCTATCTGCATGCAAATCGAATAACTAGGTTGACACTAGTTAATTCATACTTCTAAACCAGTTTAATGCAGAACTTGTTCTCTCCCTGAAATAAGAAAATAAGATAAAAGATAGAGGATAAAGCTTACTGTCAAACTTACTTTCCAGTGTAAGGTAGATACTAATGATACTTCAGTAACATTTTGCGATTTAAAGGGCAAGAGAGGTAAGGACCCTTTCCAGGATCTCCTGATAAAAGCATATGATTGCACAGGATAGAAAAGGGATCTTTCAAAGGGAAAAGATAATGAAGAACCACAGATTTTGGTTGTACCTTACACACATTGGAAAAGACTACCCATTATCTAAGGACCCAGGGAAACCTGTTCATCGTCTATAACTGATGCATATATGTTCTCGAAAGTGGACGTTATCATGGTTTTCAACCCTAAACTAAAACAATTTGAAGATTACCACAACAATAAAAAGTTACGTACCTGAATGTTTCTTCCAGCAAGGGGCATGCATGCCTTCTATGTAAATTATGTGGACTGTCCCAAAGACTCCCCAGTTTTAATTAAATTTCACCCCCAAACACATTTCAGTCAGATGGCTTGTTAAAGCATAGAAAGGGAGAATCATGATTGTAATCTGTGGTCGAAAAAAGTTATGTTTACACATTTACTCTGCTTGACATCACAGACCACACAGGGTCACGAAAGGTAAATCCCAATTTTGCATAAATTATAAGGTATAACTCTACCCATTTGTAGCTGAGATTTTAAATCTGACAAGTGGAAGTCCAACCCAGGTTATATGGCATCCTTTGACACATCTCTTTCTGCTTAACTTGAAGGAATAAGGACTTGTTTTGTTGGCACTGTCACGTCTAAAGCTACCTTTGCTGAGGATCATAATTCCTTTTTCATAAACATAGGCTAATTTCACTTACCTTTTATCTTGGCCACGCCTCTGTAACTATGAATCCAAAAAAGAAACACGGCCTAGTGGCTGCCTTCTTATAAAAACACTCTAAATTCAACAAATTCTCAATGTGGCATAGGTAATGAATCATATGTGCCTACAAAATTTCAAGCACGTAATTGCCTGTCCATAATAATTTTTGAAAATCGGCCCATTTCTAGAGTTTGTGCATATGGCTCATAAAATGTGTCACTTTTTCTATGATTCATAGACTTTATTCCAATTTTAAAGCAAACAGATGTTTAAATGGGGTAGAAAATATAATGCTTTAAAAACTTTTGGTACATTTATTATGGTTAAAAATGGCAAACATCTGTAGGATGAGAAAAAATATAGAAAAAGTATACTAGACTGCCTTAGTCCTATGGGAAACCACAAATTAAGGGCTGACAAGTTGCAGGTATTTAAATGTCTGGCTACGCTGCGTTCCAAATAAAATAGGAAGCTTAAGCGGGATGATATTTACTCTGTCCATATGTTGCTTTCAGACTGCAAGGGCATCTTGCTTCCTGATGCAGTATTTTAAGAGCAAACCCTTCAAGAAGAATAAAAAATATAGTGGGCTTATTAGTGGATTTCATTTTTACATTATAAATGTTAAATTATGTCGCTAAGCAATTTTAAAATTCTATTTTTAAAGAAAGCCAGAAAAAAAAAAATGACTTTCAGGATTCTCAATTAACTCCCAAACCCAAGATCCTAAGTTTCAAGATTAGTTGCAATCCAAGTGTGGGTAAAATAAGTAAATTACAATTTATCTATCTGTTTCCTAAAAGAAAATGAATTCCAATATAAATATTAAAATGACCTTGAAAGCTCTGCATTTAATCTTATTTCCAGCAAATATTCACATTTCATCTATTTATCGTGTGCCCAATGAGCACGTGTGATCAACTCACTTATTTCTTTAGATTTAATGGGGCTAATGTTTCTATATATTGGCTGCTTTGAAAATCAGGAAAATAAAATTTTAGCATAAAGAATTTAAACTTTTTTTCCCCAAATAAAAGTTTTATGTTAAATACCAAAATGCCAACCTTTCAGGTCTTTCATATATATATATATATATATATATATATATATATATATATATATATATATATATGAAGCAGTGTGACCTTGGACACAGCATCTCAGCTACCTGGGCCTCAGCTTCTTCATATGAAGTGAGGGAAGTCATAGGTTGGTCCCATCCATATATATAGATTGTTTCGGAGGTGAAATTAATTTACCCATTTACTCTCCTTGTACATATTCATGGGTGTTTAGAAAGTGACATCCCAAGGAAAGTTCTGCAGCATTCCACTGACCACTGGTGAAAATCCACTGTTCACCAATGGTGCATGGGCCACAATGGAGCCCCAACAAGTTGACCCTAAAAAGATTATTCTCTGTGACGCTCGGACTTTCCATACCAAGAGTTTCTAAAGCCTCTTCTCAGCAGCGTTTTCTCCACTGCAAGCTTCCTTCAGTTTGCCTGCTCTCTGAATTATCTAGCTCACTAGATTATCCTCCCAATTATGCACTATCCCCTCAGAATTAAGAATTTTTTCGAAAGTCGTTTTTCTAGCTTTTCCACCTACTAGCTGCTAACCTGCATGAACTATGGATAATAAAAGTGCTCTCTTACTTGCGTTTGGGGGCATCAGTTCAATTGAAAGTATTCATGATATAATCATAGGATGGGACCAACCTACAACTTGCCTCATTTCATAAGAAGAAACTGAGGCCCAGGTAGCTGAGGTGCTGTGTCCAAAGTCACACTGCTTGAATTCAGTTCTTGATTCCTAGTTGAATGTGCGTTTAATTAATAACAGTGAATGTATTCTTGAGTGTTCACTAAGTTCCAGGCGCTTGTAGTAACTATTCTGCATGAATCACGCCATGCAATCCTCACAGCAACGCTGTGAAAAGGTTTATTATTAACTCCATTTTACAAATAAAGAACCTGAGGCTGTGTAGATGGAACTGCTTTACAATTAGATGGGGAAAAGCTCTATTTTTAACCCCGAGGATGCTGAATGTCTGCTTTTTGACTCTTGACCAAGATAAGGGCAGTGGGATTTATGATATATATTTTTATGGTTAGAATTCCCCTCTCCCATCAGTTTCTTTACTGATGATTTGCAACTACCCTAATTGGTTTGACAACCCTGGTGGGATTTAGGACCAAGTGAACTGAGGAGTGCCCTGCACTGAAAGCTACCCAGAACTCCCCGCAGGCCAAGATCCCTCACACAGATCTTGGCCTTCAAGACAATGACTCAGCCCGGCCCTGTGTCTCCAGGAAAAGGTCCCTGGAGAGTTGAGTTGTTGGAATGGCTCTCAGACGCCAATGCTTGCCCACACATGCTTTCTCTTGCTGTACCATAAACTTTGCCTTTAAACAAAAGCCTCATGTGAGTATTTTCTGGGTAGTTCATGAATATTTTCAGATATCCAAACTTGGAAAAGCAATACAGAGGCTTACAGAGATGAGGTGCCCACCTAGAGATCACAAAGCTTCTACGTGGCTGTGACTAGGATAGAACCTGGCTGAGATCTCATGGCCGCCACTTCCACCTGTGAATGCTATAGCCTTGCGTGAGGACACCCGACAGAAAGAGCAAAGATGTGCTCTCTGGAAAGGTCTGTGCCACAAATGAACTTATCTATGAAGGAGAAATAGACTCGCAGACATAGAGAACAGGCTGTGGTTGCCAAGGTGGAGGGGGTGATGGGGGAGGGATGGAGTGGGAGTTTGGGGTTAGCAGATGCAAACTAGTATACATAGAATGGATAAACAACAAGGTCCTACTGTAGAGCACAATATCTTGTGATAAACCATAATGGAAAAGAATATAGGAAAGAATGTATGTATATGTATAACTGAATCACCTGCTGTAAGCAGAAATTAACACAACATTTGCAAACCAACTATAGTTCAAGAAATAAAATAAGGGTCTGTGCCAGAATAAGGACACCATTATCTAACTCATCCACCCAAAGGGGATAACGTTTTCCAATTCTAGTTACTTTGTTGCTGTATAACAAATCATCTTAAAATAGAGTGGCTTAAAACAACAACTTATGTATTGCATCTCTTTACTTAGCTCACAACTCTGCAGGTTGGCCATTGGACTGGGCCCAGCTGGGCAGTTCTTCTGGTATCAGCTGAGCTCACTCAAGCATCTGCAGTCAAATTGGGTTGGCTAGGACTGGTGATCTAAGGTGGCCTCAACTGGGATGGCTCTCGTCTATCACTTGTGGCCTATCATCTCCCAGCAGTGCAGCCCTGGCTTGTTCTCATGGGAGCTGGGCAGTGCTCTAAGACAAAGAGAAAAGAAGTGTGCAAGGCCTCTTAAGCATACTGGGCTCAGACAGGTGAATCATCACTGCACCTGAATTCCACTGGCCAAAGCAAGGCACAAGCCTACCCCAGATTTAAGGGGAGGAGAAATAGATGTCAACCTATTGATGGGAGGAGCTGAAAAGTCCCAGTGCAACCAACATCGACAAAGGCAAAGATGGAGAAACGGAACTAATTTTGCAATCAACCTACGGTATTCACAAAGGTGCGGAACGTACGGTAGGAACACTGGTCTAGATGTAACCTTTTTCTCTCCAGAAAATGATGAAATATCCAAATGAAACTGTAACTCAGATCCTCTACAGTACTCTCCTCTCAGGAGGTAAGATTACAGAGTTGATTCTCTGGCTGACCCAGACTTACTCCCTCTGGCAACCTTTATTACGGTCAATTGAATCAACTGCAAATTTGTATACTGCATACAGCACGCAGGAAATAAGCAAATGGAAAATAGAGTTCAAGATTTGAAAACTTAATATTTTAATCTTGGCATAATATAAAGTGACTTTCTTATAGGAGTAAATGAATTTGGTTTGATCAGACCGGGAAGATTTTCGGAGGCCACCATTACTCACAAAACTCAGCAAATGCCAGCTCTCTTCCTCACAAAGGACAGTCATATTACCAGCCCGACTTGTGATGAGCCAGTCAGGGCAATCAGCTACAGAAATTAAGTTATTTGGTGATGACTTTTAAAAGTATACCATGGACCACATAATGAAAACTAAGCAATAGCCACATTCTAATTTGAAAGAAGGTTCCTAAACTAGGAAAGTCATTTTGTTTCCCAATCCGCAATATATAGAGGACATTATGAAGGACATTTCAGTTCGGAATGCCAGGCAGACAATATATAGTTGTCTCTCCTCCCACTTGAGATTACTTAAAGTGAATATAAATGAGAAAAAGGACTAAGAACTGGTTCTAACGGAAAGAACAGGAAAGAGCATGGATCGGCAGCTACGACAGGGCAAGTGTGCAGAGGATGAAGGGCTGAGGGAAAAGCAGGGCCTGCAAAAGCAGGGTAGGGATGCCGTGGCGTTTACTGTGCTTCCCAAACTTTTCATTTCATGACTCACATGGAAAATAACATTATTTTGCCTTACTGGATAAACAGAGAATGCTCAAGGCTAAAGGCCAAAGTCCTGGGCCTTTAGGTGCCCTAAAATCACCAGGCAGGCATTGATTTCTCAGCCTTCCTGTGACTCAGTGGTTCTCAGCCCAGGGCAATTTTGCCCCTCAAAGCACAGTCAGCAACGTCTGGAGATATCTGTGACCATCACAACCACGGGGGGAAGGAAGCGGGGATCACTAGCACTGAAAGAGGAGAGGCCAGGGATGCCACTCAGCACCTTATAATCTGCAGGACTGCCCCCATGACAAAGAACAATCTGTCCCCAAATGCTAGCAGTTCCGAGGCTGAGAAGCCCTGTACTGGTCCATCTGCAGCCCACCACTGAGTCTCCGCACAGAGGCCGGGAAGCTCAGGTACAGTCAGAGGGGTCTAGAATGGAGGGGAAAATTGATGTGACTGGAAAAAACGGCAAAGTTTGGGACTCAGAAATGCCAGGTACAGAATTGGGTGGCACAAGCCCTGGACAGAACATACAAGGAACACACATCTCTACGTGAAATAATTCGCCCAACCCACTCCCTCACGTAGAAGTGCCCAGAGCCATTATTTTTCCAGGACAAGAGACGGGGAGATTTTTCCCTAAGGAAATGGAATAAACCATCTGAGAAGATCTAGGGCAGAAAGTGGCAGTTGCTGGTGCCCCAGGTAAAGGTCTCCATATCTGAGCATTTAGAAGTCCACAGTGAAACAGCCTGCCACTACCCCTCAGCCTAGAAGCAAGCCAGTCAAAGTACCTGTTCATTTCAGAGCTTCCTAGGAGCTACTTCTTACCCCTCTTTGAAGAGCAGCGCAGGCCAGTGCTCCTCCAACGAGACAGAGCATAGGAATCTCCTGGGCATCCGGTTAAAATGTAGACTCGCATTCAGTAGGTCTGATGTGGGACCTGAGATTCTGCCTCTCTAAAGAACTCCAGGGAGTGCTCCTGTTCCTAGTGTGCGGGGGGTCCTCCTTCTTTGAATAACAAGGGTTTGAAGAGGTTGGCGAACAACTGCTGGGCCAAACCCAGGCCAAAGCCAGTTGTGTAACATGTTTTATTGGACACAGCCATATCCGTTTGTTCACATGTTATCTACGACTGCTTTGGTGATACAGCAGAGTTCAGTAGTTGGGACAGAGGCCATCAGGCCTGCAGTGCAGCCACTGGAAGTGCTACAATTCCAGAGCTGTAATGCCAAACTTTCAATAATACGACCACTTCCCATGAATCCAATTAAGTCCCCAAGTAACTCTAATAATGCGTCTGGATCACAATTCCTGTAAAAGGCCAGGTAGCAAATATTTTCGGCTTTGTGTGCAACATGGCCGCTGTTAGCATTCCCTTCTAAGGGAAAACTGCCTGTAAGTGAGATTGAATGAATCAGTGTAGACAGGTTTCACTCTCTAAGAATTAGAAAATTCACACTACGTCTTCAGTATTCATTCAACAACATTTGATTAAAAAAATACAAAATAGTATATGAAACTGTTACATAATACATTACAACAAATAGTATTTTTCCAGAACAGAAAAAGGAAAACAGGTTGGAATAATTTAAACTACTTTCCTCGGGCTTCCCTGGTGGCGCAGTGGTTAAGAATCCGCCTGTCAGTGCAGGGGACACGGGTTCGAGCCCTGGTCCGGGAAGTTCCCACATGCCGCGGAGCAACTAAGCCCGTGCGCCACAACTACTGAGCCTGCGCTCCAGAGCCCGTGAACCACAACTACTGTAGCCCGCGTGCCTAGAGCCCGTGCTCCGCAACAAGAGAAGCCACCGCGATGGGGAGCCCGCGCACCGCAGCAAAGAGTAGCCCCGCTTGCTGCAAACAGAGAAAGCCCGTGCGCAGCAACAAAGACCCAACGCAGCCAAAAATAAATAAATTAAATAAATAAATTAAAAAAAACAAAACAAACCTTCGCTCTTCTAGCATATTTTAACGTGTGCCTTGGGTGAGGGAAACATCATAGAAATAAAAAGCAACCCAATGGAGCTTACATTAAAGCGCTTATAGCTTTAACAAAGCATCAAACAAAACTGTTTTCTGTCCTCGCAGAATTTTATTGAATCTGTAGAACTTTCCTTGTCATGAAAATGTTATAAGACCATAAAACATCAGCTTGTGCTTGGTAAAAGTACATTATGAAAAAAAAGTCCATATCCATTATCTTAATTAGAAAATTTAATAGTAATAGCAACTGCTTTCTAAATGTATTGAGTAAGGAGAAGGTAATTAATTTGCATTCATCAACATATCTTTTTATGAACATAGACTCAGGTCAGTAAAAAGAGAAGTAAAATAATCTGGGAACTTACTATGTGAGAACATAAAGCACTCAATTTATTATTGATGAGCCAAAATACAAGAAAATTCGGAAAATTTCACTGTGACATGGTTACTTTCAAACTGCTTTAAGTGGCAGTTTCTATTTCATAATGCATTAAAATGGCAATTTCTCTTCATAATGCACTAAAATTATGCTAAAAATTTTAACTGTTTTCCTTGAGAACAATTAATAAACACAAGCAAAATGTATCATTTTGTCAAGCTCAGGAAATGCCTTTTTCATGTTGTGAGGCCCACCTATTAGGGCAGAGGCTATGGTTTGAATGAAGAATTAGGTGAAGAACAAATTATCACAGGCTAATTTACTGGTCCTGGGCAGCCTTCAACGACTTGATTAATTTTAGACATAGTTTGACAATAAAGGGCGTATTTTGAAGTACGAGTCAGGAAAGAATATGTTATGACTAAATTCAGTTGCCTGGGGAAAGGTTACACAGCTTGAACTACACATTATCAGGCGGCAGAGATAAAGTTAGTGAAAGTGAGGCTCCCGCCCAGCCTCAAAAGTGAAAGATAGATCTTTGTTGTCTCTTCCTGTCTACTTTGGAGAAATGAAGGTAGGATTTTGCCTGGGAGAACTTGGAGAGGAAAGCAGCACAGGGCTTTACTCCAAAGGCAAGGCATGCAGATTCTTCCTTCTCTTTGTCGGCTCAACCCACCTGTGGCCATTTGCATGCCCATCAGTTATTTCCATCTCTCAAGACATGAGATGATGGAAGCTACACCAGGATTCCAACCAATGCATCCCTCCTCCTCCTTAACCAACTCATCTCCCCCAGAGGCTCAGCCTTGCTCTTAAAGGATCTGAACTCAGATGTATACAGATGGGGTTTACGTAAGCCCAACCCAACACTGTGGGACTCCAGTTGCCCTTGTTGCTAGAAAGGCCTTAAATTGGCTTCCATTTAGTTGCAGAGGCCCAGTTCCCAAACTTTAGACTCCTAAAGCAGAGTCAGGTGGGATCTCTCCCTGAGCATATTATTCCCCAAAAGTAACCCCTCTGAAGAGGCAATTAAGACTCCAACGTCTCCTGGGCATATACCTGGACAAAACTATAATTCGAAAAGGTACCTGTACCCCTATGTTCAAAGAAGCATTATTTACAATAGCCAAGACATGGAAACAACCTCAACGTCCATCAACGCACGAATGGATAAAGAAGATGTGGTACATATACACAATGGAATGTTACTAAGCCGTAAAAGAAGAATGAAATAATGCCATTTGTAGCAACATGGATGGACCTAGAGAGTATCATACTAAGCAAAGTAAGTCAGAAAGAGAAAGACAAATACCCTATGATATCACTTCCACGTGGAATCTAGAATATGACACAAATGAACATATCTATGAAACAGACTCACAGACATAGAGAACAGACTTGTGATTGCCAAGGAAGGGGTGGAGGGAAGGATTGGGAGGTTGGGCTTAGCAGATGCAAACTACTATATATAGGATGGATAAACAACAAGGGCCTACCGTAGAGCACAGGGAACTATATTCAATATCGCGTGATAAGCCAGAATGGAAAAGAATATGAAGAATATATATGTGTATAACCGAGTCACTTTGCTGTACAGCAGAAATGAACACAACACTGTAAATCAACTATACCTCAATAAAATTTTTTTAGAAAAAGACTCCAGCATAAAGAGGAAGCAGTGAGCAAGCCACATGCTGGGTCTGGCTGAGAGGAGGTCAAAGAAGTGACATGAGTAAAGACCAGCCTCCTCCTCCAGAGGCTGGCTCCACAGTCACAGCCTGGCTGCCCATGCCTTCTAAGGGGGCTCGGGCCTGGCTCTTTCCACCACAGACCTCATTCTTGCTAACCATCCTGCTATCCATGAGCCACTAAAGGCTGAGTCTTTACTCCTGTTGGTTTGCCAACCTGGACACAGTACTACGAACAGCCCCAAGCCTTGCCAGCTCCAGGCTCCCTCTATCCCCCGGGCACCCTCCCCAACCTGCTACATTTGGTTCTCAGTGCCGGAGTCTGCTGGCTTGACCACACGCTTCTGATAGAGTTGGCCCAGGTGACAATGGTATTTGCTTCCAGAGCCAAGGCTACTTCTACCTCCCCTGAATCATCCCACTCGGAATGGGGGCACCCAATTCTGCTTAGTATTCTAACCCCCAGGCTGCCCTAAACTTGCTACCCTCGACTAGGGCTCTGCTAAGAAAATGCTGACTGTGACCCACAGTTCAAAATAAATATTGCCTAGGAACCCACTTCAGGCATGCATATATAAAACATTTATACCATATTTCATCAAATCTTAGATGCCATTGATTCTGAGACCCACCTTGATTTGAGATGTCAAAACACACAACGATGTGCAACTTAATATTAACAAAATATGACAACTAAAGTTTCGTGAAGCAATACTCACGCCACCACATACAAGGCACTCTGCTATTTTTCTGTCCTGATTCTGCTGTGATGGACTGTACTGACTGATTAACCGGCTGCACGGTCTAAAGTTGTCATTGGAAAATACAGAAGGTCCCTTACAGGCTTATACACAGGCGCAGGCTTCCCATCACACCTCTGTTGAACTCCCAACTCAAATCACTGCCTACGGGACCCTGAACGACCTGGGTCCTGTACCTCCCAAACTTGCCCCACCACCTCTGTGCCTGCCCACAAGCACCTTCACCCACCTCATGGTGTCCTCCCTGGAAATGCCCTTCCTCAGTTACTCCCATTGTTTGCTCGCTTCGTGTACCGTCTCTGAGGTGCTCCCAGTCCCCTGACACCCTTCGGTCACTTGATATCGCATCACCTCACTTCAATGTTGGGAGACAACTCACGGGTTTCTGCATGTCCTCTGGCTCAAGGGCACTAAGAGCTTTGTCCACAGATGTCGGGATAGCAACCACCCTTGGAAGCTAGAGACTGCATAGCCCTGAGTCACAGCCTTGTTTCCTGACCAGGAGAGTAAATAGAGAGCTCCCTCGTCCTCATCGCCCCTGCACTCCGAGACAGTGAAGGATCACAAAGTCTCCCTCCCTCCCTAGAGAAGACCTGCTTACACTCACTTCAGGCTAGCAGCATGAAGAGAATCACTCTTGGAAGGGACATAGATGGGGAGGTGTGCTAGCAGTTCTAAGGTGGGATTTTCCTAACACTGGTGTTTCCAAGCTGTGACGCAATTCCACCGTGTGCCCAGCATCTACTCAGGGACCCACCCTGCACATCACCTGCTACAACTTAGAGGCAAGGGAACCAAGGTGAACTGCCTGATCAATATAGGCTCACTGTTTGCGTACAGATGAATTTATGCAAGTATAGGGACTTCCCTGGTGGCGCAGTAGTTAAGAATCCACCTGCCAATGCAGGGCACACGGGTTCGAGCCCTGGTGCGGGAAGATCCCACATGCCATGGAGCAACTCAGCCCGTGTGACACAACTACTGAGCCTGCGCTCTAGACCCCGCGAGCCACAACTACTGAGCCTGCATGCCACAACTACTGAAGCCCGCATGCTTAGAGCCCGTGCTCCACAACAAGAGAAGCCACCGCAATGAGAAGCCCGCGCACCGCAACGAAGAGTAGCCCCCGCTCGCCGCAACTAGAGAAAGCCCGCGCACAGCAACAAAAACCCAATGCAGCCAAAAATAAAAATAAATAAATTTATGCAAGTGTAGAAGGCCAGCCTAGCAGCTCCATTGCTGTTTAGGGGCTGCTTGGTGCTTGTTTACAGCATTAACCACATCTGGACTTATCCCATCCTCTGCTTGTCGCCAGACTCCCCCAACTAGATTGTAAGCCTCATGAGGACAGAGATCAGGTAATAATAGTCATAATTAATATAAATGTATACTTCTATCCACTAAGTTTATGATTTATAAACTGTACAATTCACTCCTTTGTCCAGATATGCCCTGCTACGGAAACTCTTAGCCATCTTATAAGTGGTCAAAAGGTCTCATTTTATAAAAATGTGTTCTATAGAACATATGTTCCTTGACACATTTATTATCTCAAAGTCTTGCTTGAGGTAACAAATGCTTATAGTTAAGAGATACTTATGGAGAGATATACCATGTTCTTGGATTGGAAGAATCAACATTGTGAAAATGACTCTACTACCCAAAGCAATCTACAGATTCAATGCAATCCCTATCAAACTACCACTGGCATTTTTCACAGAACTAGAACAAAAAATTTCACAATTTGTATGGAGACACAAAAGACCCCGAATAGCCAAAGCAATCTTGAGAAAGAAAAACGGAGCTGGGGGAATCAGGCTCCCGGACTTCAGACTATACTACAAAGCTAGAGTAATCAAGACAGTATGGTACTGGCACAGAAACAGAAACACAGATCAACGGAACAGGATAGAAAGCCCAGAGATAAACCCACACACATACGGTTACCCTATCTTTGATAAAGAAGGCAAGAATATACAATGGAGAAAAGACAGCCTCTTCAATAAGTGGTGCTGGGAAAACTGGACAGCTACACGTAAAAGAATGAAATTAGAACACTCCCAAACACCATACACAAAAATTAACTCAAAATGGATTAAAGACCTAAATGTAAGGCCAGACACTGTCAAACTCTTAGAGGAAAACATAGGCAGAACACTCTATGACATACATCGCAGCAAGATCCTTTTTGACCCACCTCCTAGAGAAATGGAAATAAAAACAAAAATAAACAAATGGGACCTAATGAAACTTCAAAGCTTTTGCACAGCAAAGGAAACCATAAACAAGACGAAAAGACAACCCTCAGAATGGGAGAAAATATTTGCAAATGAAGCAACGGACAAAGGATTAATCTCCAAAATTTACAAGCAGCTCATGCAGCTCAATATCAAAAAAACAAACAACCCAATCCAAAAATGGGCAGAAGACCTAAATGGACATTTCTCCAAAGAAGATATACAGATTGCCAACAAACGCATGAAAGAATGCTCAACATCATTAATCATTAGAGAAATGCAAATCAAAACTACCATGAGATATCATCTCACACCCGTCAGAATGGCCATCATCAAAAAATCTACAAACAATAAATGCTGGAGAGGGTGTGGAGAAAAGGGAACCCTCTTGCACTATTGGTGGGAATGTAAATTGATACAGCCACTATGGAGAACAGTATGGAGGTTCCTTAAAAAACTAAAAATAGAACTACCATACGACCCAGCAATCCCACTACTGGGCACATACCCTGAGAAAACCATAATTCAAAAAAGAGTCATGTACCACAATGTTCATTGCAGCTCTATTTACAATAGCCAGGACATGGAAGCAACCTCAGTGTCCATCGACAGATGAATAGATAAAGAAGATGTGGCACATATATACAATGGACTATTACTCAGCCATAAGAAGAAACGAAATTGAGTTATTTGTAGTGAGGTGGATGGACCTAGAGTCTGTCATACAGAGTGAAGTAAGTCAGAAAGAGAAAAACAAATACCGTATGCTAACACATATATATGGAATCTAAAAAAAAAAAAAGGTCATGAAGAACCTAGGGGCAAGAGGGGAATAAAGACCCAGACCTACTAGAGAATGGACCTGAGGATATGGGGAGGGGGACGGGTGCGCTGGGACAAAGTGAGAGAGTGGTAGTGTATATATGGACATATATGCACTGCCAAGTGTAGAATAGATAGCTAGTGGGAAGCAGTCGCATAGCACAGGGAGATCAGCTCGGGGCTTTGCGACCAGCTAGAGGGGTGGGATAGGGAGGGTGGGAGGGAGGGAGACGCAAGAGGGAAGAGATATGGGAACATATGTATATGTATAACTGATTCACTTTGTTATAAAGCAGAAACTAACACACCATTGTAAAGCAATTATACTCCAATAAAAATGTTTTTAAAAAAGAGATGCTTATAGTTAAAGCATCAAAACAATAAACTCAATTAACTAGAGTTCTTGGTGAATAAACATGGCTTAGCCATGGTTCCGGAATATTTCTGATAATATAAAAATTTTTTTCTGCTGCCTTAAAAGGTATACATAGAGAAGTGAATCTTGTTTGATAATTGAGTGCCTCGCTTCCCCTCAGGGTCATTGCCATGAATATTAAACATGATTACATTGTACAGAAAGAGATTCTCTGTTGGTATTTAGTCTGGAAATTAAAATTTTTAATAAACTACTAATAAGGGGTTTTTTCCATCATTTTATTCTTTCCAGGTACTATTAAGTTGGGTACACTCCTATTTTCCTCGTCTTGCAGCTAATCAAGGTTTTGAAGTACCTCTTTTAAAAGCCTTCTAAATGAAATAAACAGCAGAATCACATGGTAAATCAAACCATTTAGAAAACATACTGCTGGTTATCACCTTACCCTATAAAAAACACTGGTGGAATTAATTCCTAACTGCTGTGTAGATTACATTACCTACCTGGGGTCCTGGTTTAATTTTAAAAAGCAAAACGTCCGTTTCTCAATGGATCTATTTGCATTTATGTCATTCCAGGCAAAATATAATAATAAAGTTTGAAGGAGTTTTCCTCAAGGCAGGAACAGTGATCTGGTCCTGTGTTTTACTACAAGCACCTGCTGACGGTGTTTGCATTCTGGGAGGATGGAGACGCAGGCGGCGTTATCACTGCCTTGAGGTGGGGGAAAGCAGCGATGGGAAGTGAAGTTCAGCCTGGGGAACCAGGAACCTTGAGATCCAGTTCTCAGTTGCTCCTACCTTGTTGCATGGCCTTGAAGAAGTCCCCTGTCCTCTTTTTTGCCTCATTTCCCTCATTTGGAAAATGAGAACAGTACCTGGCTGTGTGAATTAACTAATCAATCATTTTAAATGGCTAAAAGTGCTTTAGACTCGCAAGCCATTTTATAGGATGTAAACTGCTATCTTCCAAATACTCCATATGTGCGACTCTATTAAGCTAAAAAAAACACCAGTGGTTTCGCTTTATAAATTCCAGAGGCAAATGCTGATAAAGGGTCTATAAGCAGTGTTTACAAAGACAGCCATGCACGGAACTGCAAAATAAAATTATGTGGCCAACATTCAGAAATAGGATTATTACTGAAATAATCCTCAGTTCCTAAACCATGTAGGAAAAGAAAATCCACCATGGCAAACCTTCTAGAACTTCAGATCATCTTCCATTGACATTTGAATAGAAGATGGCTACCAGGAGAGTTGCCAATAGATTTTCTCTGCTCAGTGATAAAAATAGGCACCAGTGGGCCAAGGAAAGCACTGAAAACAGAGACAATAGAAGCCCTTGGGTTTTACATTTCACCCAAGTCTCTCCAAATGATTGGTTCTCCAATCAAGGCACTTTTGCAACACCGATCTCATTTCTTCTTGCCATAGCACTGAGGACATTTAAGGTTCGGCTATGGGCTGCTATTCCCAAGCCCGTCCTCTTGCTACTACATGTGGGGACAGCTCGCCTCAAGCATTACTTAGCCAGACATGCAGGCAAGAAGGGTTGCTGTGAAGCTACTTGGGGGCAGCTCCAGCTGCAGAGAAACTCCTTCCCATCAGGAGTGTCCAGCACCAGAAGGCAGTGGTTCTCAAACTTGGCTGCACAAAAGATTCCTGGTGTCCAGGCCCCAATCCATACTAATTACAGCAGAATCCCAGGCGGGTCCAGGCAGCAGTATTTGTTAAAACTCTCAACACTATACAGTGCACAGCCGCATCTGAGAACCAGTGCTGTAAGGCATTCCCAAAGCTGTTACCGACTGAAGACAGGGCAGGAGACACCTCTTTCCCACTGTTGCCTTATTGCCTACACCAAGGGTCCACAAACTTTGCCTGTAAAAGGCCAGAGAGTAAGTACTTTTGGCTTTGCAGGACCTTCTGTTGAAACCACTCAACTCTGCATTTGCCACACAAAAGCAGTCTTAGATAATATGTAAATGGACACGGGGCCAGATTGGGCACTTGAGCCCTACTCTGCTGACCCCTGACCTAGACGGTGCTCAATTATCTATGTGTCTCATGGTGCTAGTATGTTATATACATCGTAAAACACACAAATGAAAATTTTCAATGGACAAAGTAAATGTATGGTTAACTATGTGTTTGATTATTAATAGTACAGAATGTGCTCCTGTGGAACCATTCCTGTTAATATTTTTTACAGAGAGCAATTTCTTTTAATACGCTTAATTAATTTTGAAAATCTTGGTTTCACACACGATGATACAGCAATCTGAAGGTCTGGCTCGAAGTTCACTGCTAAACTGGGATCGGCGGCTCTCAGACTGAAAGAAAAACTTCACAGGGATATGTTGACCCAAATGTTGACTGGCTGAGTTTTCCAACCCATGAATCTCAGTTTGCAACCCACTCACACCAACCAGGGAATCATTTTTGTTGAACCTGTGACAGTAAATGTCCACCTTCCACGGCAACGACCAGTTGTCCTGGAAACTAATGGGAATGTGTCAATTTTCACATTTTTAATACATGAGTTCAGAGCCCACCAAAATCTTAACTCTGGAAGCTTTTTAAGCAGGTTAGAAAACTCTGTTTCCAAGAATTTTAAGCAGTCAGCTATGAGTGATGATAGGTAACACTCATCTTTTTCAGCAACAATATATTCACTTAAGAATATATAACAATGGAAACACTGACAAACGTCCATTCGCAAAATGGTCCTGAATTTTAAAACATGTTTCTCTTGAAAAGCAGTTAACTGCTTGTTCAGTGTTCAAATTTTTATTTTGAAATAACAAAGTATGTTTACGTCTCAAAAAGATCTATTACATAGCATACTATTAACATCCTCTTGTCATATCTGAAAAGGATTTTTGTAACATATAAAGAATATTTTTAATTTTGACAACACCTTTAAGAAGTGTTTTGCCAAGAGTCATGTACCAAAATGTTCATTGCAGCTCTATTTACAATGGCCAGGACATGGAAGCAACCTAAGTGTCCATCATCGGATGAATGGATGGAGAAGATGTGGCACATATATACAATGGAATATCGCTCAGCCATAAAAAGAAATGAAATGGAGGTATCTGTAATGAGGTGGATGGAGTTAGAGTCTGTCATACAGAGTGAAGTAAGTCAGAAAGAGAAAAACAAATACAGTATGCTAACACATATATATGGAATCTAAGGAAAAAAAAAAAAGGTCATGAAGAACCTAGTGACAAGATGGGAATAGAGACACAGACCTACTAGAGAATGGACTTGAGGATATGGGCAGGGGGAGGGGTGAGATGTGACAGGGTGAGAGAGTGTCATGGACATATATACACTACCAAATGTAAAATAGATAGCTAGTGGGAAGCAGCCGCATAGCACAGGGAGATCAGCTCGGTGCTCTGTGACCGCCTGGGGGGGGTGGGATGGGGAGGGTGGGAGGGGGGGAGATGCGGGAGGGAGGAGATATGGGAACGTGTGTATATGTGTAGCTGATTCACTTTGTTATAAAGCAGAGACTAACACACCATTGTGAAGCAATTATACTTCAATGAAGATGTTAAAAAAAAAAAGAAGTGTTTTGCCATGAGATAAGTGCTTTGCCTCTACATACATCAAGATGTTCACATCCAGGTCCCATCTCATTACCAAGGATGGTAAAGAGTCTACTGTTTGAAGGTATGTTTTAAATAAGCTAGGCACAGTACTGATGTCCTACAGGATGTCACCGACAACATGTTGCAAAACACTGAGAGCCAAAAAAAAAAGAGAAAGAAAAAGAAGGAGCAAGAGTACAGGTGACAACCCCTCCATGTTATAAAACTTTCACACTTCCCTCCAGATCCATGATCGCACATGAAGTGTGGTCACATGCTATACACCAAAATGAGCATTCTGACATCAATCTGTACATTGTATGGTACAGAAGTTTCATATTTTTTTTAAGATAAAAAGCAAATATCAAGCTCCACACCTGGATCAGCATGGTGCACCCGCCAGTGCTTTGGAGACCGGTGCCCCAGAAGGCAGTGTTAAAGGGCCTGGGAAGGATGGTCAGCACACAGAAAGCGCGCCAGCACCCTCTGTTCTACACCACTGGCCAACAGTGCACATCAACCAGAAAGCTTCTCAGCCTCTAGGACTCTAAGGCACCCACTACATCAGTCAGTCAGGACAGTGAAAGGAAAGCCAGCTCTCATTTGGCCTCTGCTCTAACAAGGCAGTTTATGCTTTGGGGAAACTTACTTTAACACTTGGTAATTAACCAGAGTCATCGCATTCTCACCCCAAATAACTCAGACTTTTCCAGAAAAGACAGTGAAAAGAGACCCCGAAAATTATAATTTTTAAGTCATCTGTCATTCACCTAAACATTCTTGACAATTTCCCCTACGTTCTTACTAGAACAAAATAGCATGAAGAAAATATGTTTCATATTAGCGACAAGACAGTAAGTCTTTGCCACTTACTTTCAATACAATTTACGCAGTCATCAAAGACCTTAAAATTCAAATGGCTTCTATATTCAGATCTTAAAATGGCAATAGGAAGTTCATTAAATCAGAACTAAACACTCTTCATTGAATATAAATTTCAACGATTTTCGTAACATTGAAAAATGCTAAACCATGCATGCCATTTTCAATGATGATCCCCGTAACTATAAATGATTTTTACTTCAAAATCAGACAGTGTGATCACTGCATTCTAGCAGTTATATTCCTGACTTTAAACCGACCTTTGTAATGTAAAAAAGAATGCCATAGAACCCTGGAGGATTTTTATGGTACTCGTAATGCTGAAAGCAAGCACACCACACAGTGGATTTACCTGGATACCCTTGTGAAGGGATGCATTTCAGAAGAGGATCTAAAATAATGAGAAGAAAAGGAAAATGTGAAAAACATCAACAAAACTCATTATGTTTGATAAAAAATAAATAATATAATCAAGTTTTCAATTGAGTTTCATAAAACTTATTATGGTTATATCAACTTGAAACACACAATGGTTTAGAATATTTTTAATTTTATCTTTCTCTCCAGAATTTAGATCATCCAATTACCGCCTAAGATGTTGCTCTTTAAGAAATCTGGAGATGTACACGAATTATAACTATTCCCCCATTTTAGGTGGGGCACAGACATGTAATGTTTAGGCTGCATTGCTGTCACTCAGGTTCACCAAGCCTGGCCTTGATATTTGGTTATTGCGGGAGTGGGACTTGAGAGGGTTTGTTTCTTCCTTCCTAGAAAACTTTCCCTCACTACTGTACCAGTTAAGAAAGTGTTTATATAGGAGTCGAACCCCATATATTTCAATGTATATAAAAGCACCACCACCTACCGACTGTGTTACCTTGGGTGAGGTAATGAAATTCTCTGTGCCAGGTTTTCTCCCTTGTAAACAGGAATGATAATGGTACCTACCTCTTTGAATCATTAAAAGAATTACATTTTAAAAATTCACCCAGTTTACTAAACCTGATTTGTCATTTAAGGTCTGTGTTTACCTTCAATACCACCCTTGTCCCCTGTCAGCTCCTTTGGCTAAGGAGAGCAGCATTTCACACTCAGCACAATTGATATTTTGGGCCAGACAGTTCTTTGTAGTGGGAGCTGCCCTGTGCAATACAGGATGTTTAGGAGCATCCCTGGTCTCTATCCACTGCACGCCGATTGTTCCTCCCCCCCCCCCCCCCGCCACTCTCGTATTGTGACAACCCAAAATGTCCCCAGACATTGCCAAATACTCCCTGAGGGGCAAAAGTACCACCCCGTTGAGAACCACTCACAGACACAAACGTTCTTTGGCCAAATCTTGTCTAAGTATCAAGCACACATGACAACATTTGGTTTGCTGGGGCCTAGTTCTCATTCTCATCTGTCCATCGTGAATTCCGCCTTAGGCCTTGCTCGGGCCTCTAATGCGGCTTACCTTACTTTACCCTGGAGAATCTGCGTATTTTTAATCCATGCCCTGCCCTTCTTATTCTCGGGACACCTAGAAATCCCCTAATAATCACCAGCTGGTTTTCACAGGTTGCTCACTGCCTCTTGGTCTTTCCTATGTTCCCTCCCACAAATCCACCAAGTTCAAGATATGTGATGATAGTGGTGGGATTCAGAACGCACTACCCAAAATAGGGCACGCTACTCAAAATAGGGCACCTTGGCATATTGGATATTTTAAGCTGAAGGAATCTGAGAAACAGCAGGTGCAAGAAGGACCCTCTGACCCCTCTCCCTCCTCCCCTAAGGCAGGTCATAAGACCCTCAAGGAAGAGGTGCCCTCCCCATACCCGAGGAAACAAACATCCTCATGTCCTAAGACCAAGGGTCACTGAGAGGAATATGAACACAGAGGCCTTGCTAAGTTTCCTCTAGTTGACTACCCACAGTTCACACTCTTTTGTCCTACCATGTTTTTCCACGACTTTCCACTCCTCAGCAAACCTAGTACAGTAGACCCCCTTATCCACAAGGGATATGATCCAAGAACCCAGGAGATGCCTGAAACCTTGTAGAACACAGAACCTTATACGTACTATGGTTTTCCCTATACATACATACTGATAATAAAGTTTAATTTATAAACTAGGCACAGAAAGAAACTAACAGTAACTAATAATAAAATAGAAAATAACAGTATACTGTAATAAAAGTAATTTGAATGTGCTTTCTCTCTCTCTCTGTCTCTCAAAATATCACCGTACAAACTGAACGCCTTTTCCTTCCTAACTAAGCGCTTATGCACTGCGGCCGTTAACTTTTGTAGTTTGAGGTGAGACAGCAAAACCAGCACAGATTTCTTTTTCCTTCTTCACAATGTCACGGGGAGAAGATGTGCTCTTACCAGAGGTCTGAGCTATCTGAGCATCTGATTTTTTTCTTTCCTTACTGAGTCGAGAACTTTCACCTTTTCACGTAAAGGAAGCACTTTAGGGCTTCTCTCTGGCATTTCCGAATCACCAGCATCACCCCTCTGGCACTTTGGGGCCAGGATTAAGTAAAATCAGGGCCTCTTGAACACAGCACTGCGACAGTGACGGCTGATAACCTCTGCCACTACGTGACTACCGCGCGGGACTCGCTGGACAAAGGGACGATTCACATTCTTGGAGAAACAGAGCTGATAGCGCGAGATTTCATCACGCGAGATTTCATCACGCGAGATTTCACCACGCGAGATTTCGTCACTACTCAGAACGGCACGCACTCTAAAACTTATGAATTGTTTATTTCTGGAATTTTCCGTTTAATATTTTCCGGTCTCGGCTGACCACAGGTAGGTAAAACCACGGAAAGCAAAACCGATGATAAGGGGGAACAACTATTAAAATGCATATGTTTGGGACTTCCCTAGTGGTCCAGTGGGAAAGAATCCGCCTTCTAATGCAGGGGACACGGGTTCAATCCCTGATTGGGGAACTAAGATCCCACATGCTTGCTGCGAGGCAACTGAGCCTGCGTGCCACAACGAGACAGAGAAAAACCCACACGCCACAACTAGAGAAGCCTGCACGCTGCCACGAAGACCCGAAGCAGCCAAAAAAAAGTTTTTGGAAAGAAAAAATGCATATGTTTAACTGTTTCTTTGAGTCTTCATTTCCTTAGGAAGGCAATCATGACAAGTAAAACTTATATTAAATAAATGTGTGTGCTTTTCTCTTGTTAATCTGTCTTTTGTCAGGCCCATTTTCAGGGCCCCAGCTGGAGAACCTGGGAGGACAGAAGGAGAAAGAATTTCTCCTCCCCTACAGTATGAGCCTGTCAGTGAAATGCTGTCATTTAGTTCATATTTGGAGACATACTGGCTCAAGTAAGTCAATGGATAATTATTACTACGTTCTTTTCAAAACAACAAAACAGAAGGTTAACCCGAAAACTTTTTATCAAAAAACCCCATTTGCTTGCAATATTAAAATGAAATGGGTTTTCCAGATTTCTCTTTGTAAGAAAATGAAATTCATTTTTAACAGTCTTGAGACAAATTTTCTGGCAAGCAAACTCAAAACATAATCACACAAGACATTAAATAGTATATTAGTCACTCGACACAAGTTAAATTTATAACTGTTAAATTGAGAAAGCCATAATCAGAGAAACTACTGAATATCTAAAGTAGTAACACCGTCTAATAAACATGACACGCAAAATGTTAGCTATAGAAATGGCTGATCCATGGTATTTACTCAATGCCTGCATATTAAGGATAAAGCTTTTTTTTTTTCCTTTAAGAATGCGCTAATTGTGGTGCATTTGTGTTTCTTTAGGCAACCCAGCAGCTGTGGTTCCAAACATGAGCCTTTGAGAAATACATTTAAATGAATATTTATAAACTTTTCTCTAGCAATTATATTTAGCAATGGTAGCAGATGCCACTGCTTTCACAGTGTTAGCTGTGTCACTAATTAGAGTCCCTCTCTAATCATGCTGTCCCCAGTCACTTGTCTCCTAAGTGGACCACCACCACATTCATACACCATAAGCACTCAATGTTCATAACCTCAGATTTTCCCAAAGCAACTACAGGCGCACTTGAAATTGACATTTTTATGTTCTGAGCATCCAACGGGCCATTACCTCGAGTACCGCTGGGTAACTCCTACGTATCCTTCACAGCCTGCTTGCTCAGTGTAGGTTCCACAGACCACCAGGCCACTGCACAGAATCCTCAGCCTCACTCCCAAAACTGATTTAGAAGCTCTGGGAGGAAGAGTCTGGAAATGCATATTTTTGGCAAGATCTCCAGGTGATTCTTAGGTGCCCTAAAGTTTGCAAACCACAGCTTAAGACAATTTAGGCCCACCTTCTCCAGGAAGCCTGCTTGATAACTCCAAGCTGGTTTTAATGCCCATCTTTTGTATGTCCAAGGCACCCAGAGTTCTCTTCTATCACTGCCCTTATTACCTCTGGTGGAACTGATTCAGTTATTTCCTCCCTCTTCACTCTAAACTTCTTGAAGAGAGTATCTCAGATTTACACATTTCTCCATGCCTAATTGATAGAAGGCAATCAATAATTAGTTCACTGAATAAACACTTTGAGCTTTCTGATACCGAGAGTTAAGTTTTTTTTTTCTAAATGTGTGTTTTAATTTATTTATTTATTTATTTATTTATTTATGGCTGTGTTGGGTCTTCGTTTCTGTGCGAGGGCTTTCTCTAGTTGTGGCAAGCGGGGGCCACTCTTCATCGTGGTGCGCGGGCCTCTCACTATCCCGGCCTCTCTTGTTGCGGAGCACAAGCTCCAGACGCGCAGGCTCAGTAATTGTGGCTCACGGGCCCAGGTGCTTCCGCGGCATGTGGGATCTTCCCACACCAGGGCTCGAACCCGTGTCCCCTGCATTGGCAGGCAGACTCTCAACCACTGCACCACCAGGGAAGCCCGAGAGTTAAGTTTTAATGTCTTGGGTTTTACCTGAATTCCACCAATATTCGACGAATTTGAACCCTATAGGAGCTTTAACATCATTTACATATACAACATTTCATTCTCTGGTCCTTATTTCCATTTTGTAGTTTAATACATTTACATTTTCACTACACTCATTACATTCAATTTTGGAAAAGCTGCACTTTAACTCTTAAAGACAGAGAAATTTTGAAAAAGTCGTGGCCGGGGGTGGGGTGGGGGGGCAGTTAACTCCACTTAGAATGAAAAAATAGAAATTAAAAATAGTGAAAGGCTCAAGTCAGGAACTAGATTTACACAACGAAAATGATACTATCCACCCCTCAGGAAATTAAAAGGAGTTGGTTATAAAGATGAAAGAAATGGAAGAAAGAACACACAAAACCTTACCCTTTCAAAGAGCTGGGGTTTTTCAACTTCCTGGATATTTTACATTACAAAGAGAAAAAGATCTCTGAAACTTTGATCATGAGTTCTTTGATCATTGAATTCTCAATTCAAAGTTCTGGTAGATATAGTCATTCTCTGTTCTCTCTTGCCTTATAGTGACTCAGAGCAAATCCCAGCTCCTTGAAAGCTGATCTTTCCACCAGCTTTCAGATCCAATTCCTTGGGAAAGGTCCTCATCAATTAGCCACTCTCCTACTATGACCTTCAGCCTTTCTCCTCCACTCCTCCCTGCGATTGGCCTAAAATGTGCTCCTCTGTACTGCTGCAAAGAAACAAGCAAAAACTGTGTGGTTCCGGGGTCAACAAACATTTTCTGTGAAGGGCCAGATTGTAAATATTTTCAAGTTTGTGTGTCATACAGTCTCTGTTCCAACTACTCAACTTTTCTGTAGACAATAGGTTAAAAAGAAATGGCCATGGCTACATTCCAATAAAACTATTTACAAAACAGGAAGTGGACTAGATTTGGCCTGCAAGCCATAGTTCACCAAGCCCTGCTGTAATCTCCTCAAGGCCCTATCTCATGGCTCCATGTCTTAAACTATAAATCCTGTTATGTTACTACCAGACCCCAGAAGTCCTGATTTCTATTTATTATTTCTGAAATTGTTCTTTCAAAGGTCATCAATGACCACCAAACTGCCTGATTGTATTACCTGTGCCAGTCTTCATTTTCTCAAATTTGAAACTTGCCCCTCCTTCCCCGGATGTCCAGCTCTACTGTTCTTCTGATTTTTAAATATTATTTCTCAGTCTCCTCTTGGCCCCTCTTCCTCTACCTCATCCAAAAAACAATGATTTTCCAGACTTAGTCTTTCCCTCTTCTTTAGGGACACGTTCTACTGGGTGTCCTCATCCATCCATCACCCATCATTCCCCCAAAGAGTCTTCTCTGAAATCCCCTGCCAAGGCTCTGGGCTTCCACTTTTTGTCCTCCTATTGCACCATGGGTGCATATTAAATTATTGCTGTTGGTTTCTTGGCCTGCTATTCCACTTTGCAGTAAAAGCAAGGATGGTATCAGTTTGCAGAGAAAGCCCACCATAAGAAAATATTCAGTCTCTTAAAAGAGGTAATTTATAATTGCAGGGGGTCTGTGATTAGGATGATGAAATCTAGAATTTCAGGATGCTGTCTTCCAAAAATGGGAAAGAATGGCTAAAGGAAGGTCATCCAGTTTCTAGTAATGAAAAGTTTAACTATTTATGTCAGTTCTCTGTATGAAAACAACTGAAAAAGTGCAAACAAAAAAAAGTATCATCTTAAATCTATAAGGAACAGGAAACTATAAAAAGCAATGGAGGAGATTTGGAAAAGAAACAAATAGAAATTATATAAATAACAATATAAAAACTCAATGGACAGGTTTAACAGAAGACCAGACAGAGATGATGAAAGAATTAGTGAACTGGAAGATAGATTTGAAGAAATTATCCAGAATGCAGCAAAGAGAGACAACATGTTGGTAAACAAAAAAGAAAGGGTAAAAGATACAGAGGATCCAGTTAGAGAACCTAACCTACATTTACTATAGGGTTTTGTTTTTTTTTTAAAGAAGATTTTTTTTTAAATTTTATTTATTTATTTATGGCTGTGTTGGGTCTTCATTTCTGTGCGAGGGCTTTCTCTAGTTGCGGCAAGCGGGGTCCACTCTTCATCGCGGTGCGCGGGCCTCTCACTGTCGCGGCCTCTCCTGTTGCGGAGCACAGGCTCCAGACGCGCAGGCTCAGTAGTTGTGGCTCACGGGCCCAGCCGCTCTGCGGCATGTGGGATCTTCCCAGACCAGGGCTCGAACCCGCGTCCCCTGCATTGGCAGGCAGACTCTCAACCACTGCGCCACCAGGGAAGCCCTACTATAGAGTATTGAGCAGAAACAATATTCCAAAAAAAGTCTGAGAATACTTTACTCTGATAAAAGACAATAGTCCACAGTTTTAAGACGTCCCCAAAAATTATCAAAAAGGATAAAATAAATCAAATGCACAACTACAAATGCATATATTCTACAAGATAAACAGTAAAAGAGACTGTCTTCAAAAGAATTATATTTAGACTTAGAGCTGGCTTCTCAACAACGATGTAAGTCGCGAGACAGTAGAATAATACCCCTAATGAACTGAGAGAAAATAAATGCCAACCTAGAATAACAAACCCAACAAAAATAGCTTTCAAGAATAAAAGCAAAATAAATACATTTTTAGACAAATAAAAATAGATTAGCATCAACAGAACCACTCTAAATGAAATTCTATAGCATGTACTTCAACCGGGTAAAAAAGAGAGAGAAGATGCCAGAGGAGATTTCTAAGATGCAGGGAAGAAAGAAAAGCATATAAAGTAGTAAATATTTGGGTAACTAAACAAACACTAACTGCATCAAGTAAAATTCATCTTGTGGGATAAATTAAAATACACAACAACAACAGCATATATAACTGAGGGAGCAAGCAAATGGAGTTTAAATATTTTTTTTATTCTGTGGGAGGAGAATGAAAGTATTAGTTAACTTTGATAGACTTTGATAGCTAACAAGTCATGTTTTATTTTCTACAGTAATCACTAAAAGGATAGAAACCTGCCAAATCGTCTAGTCCTGAAAATGGATACCACTGGAGTGTCACACCCATACCCGGCCATCATGGCAGTGGATATATAGAAAGATAGGATCATTAAGGGCCTTACCTTGGTAGGCCCAGATCCTGCCCCTATCAAAAAAAAGAGAAAAAAAGGGCAAGAAAAAATGGACATGGAACATGGAATCATTGAGACAAATAGAAAGCATAGAATAAGATGGTAGATTTAAATCTATGTATATAAATATCTTTTTAAGATAAGTATTTCAATATAAACACATTAAATATAAATGAAAGAAATGCTCACATTAAAATAAAATCACATTAAATATTTTGAAATTCAACTTTATGCTGCTCGTAAGAAACATAAAATTTAAGATAATAGAAAAAAGTTCAAGGATAAATAAAGCGTAGGAAAATCTAGAGAGGAGCAACTACCTACCAGCAGAAAGACAGTGGAAAATTTAAACTAATTACTGATCTTCTTCCCTGCTGGGCAGATAAAGATTTCTGGTTATATTAGGGTATGTTACCACTGAAGTTGAAAATAGTTACCCATTATGACCAACTTCTTAAATTATGTCAACCTAGCTGCGTTAGCTTGGGGACAATATTGCTTCTATAAGGAGTAACTCCTTTGCTCCACATGAATGCTATTTTATGCTGGATATACCTCAAGAAAAACTACTGATTTCATTTAATGACAATGATATGTATTCATTGGAGGCAAGGTAAGAAACTGGGCTGGTTTCTACCTTGATGGTTTCTGACTTTTAACATTCTCCCTTCGTTTTTACTGAGGGGATTGCCTAGGACTAAGACCAGTAAGGAGTTATGCTGACATTGTTTAGCTCATTAGGCTGAGAGGGCAGCGTTCAGAACACAAATGAGCAGAATCCAATCTATGGAGACCAGTTAGGTTTGCTCCTGCACAAGCACAGATGTCCTTTCTGATCCAATCAGCAAGTCTTACACCAAGGGGATCAGCAAGACTGTCAACAGAGCAGAGAAAATCCGGAACACCAGACACAGTGCAAGGATGTCCTGCCTGGAGGCCGCTCCAAGGCATCATATAAGGACAGCGTGTTCTGTGCACTGGAATAACACTATGGTGGTTTGCTTCTAAAATACATACTCTCAGATATCAGACTATTATATCTGCATGCCCCATTCCTTAATTCATCCAACAAATATTGATTGTGCACCTATGACAGGAGCTAGGTATACAATGGTTAGCTAAGAAGATGGTCTCTACCATCATGGTGTACACAGCTTAGCAAATGATCAAATCAGCTTAACTTTACAGGCCAATGTCTCACCTCGAAAAACTGATTTAATTACTATTAAGTAGTGACAAAGTTTAAAAAGTTTTAAAGTAATTTGGTGCCACTCTTCTAAGAAAACATTAGGCCTCAAGAATTTCCAGGCCTTATTTTTTTATAGTTTTCCATCAATGGTTTAAACTTTACTTTCTAAGCAGTGAGAGTGACTTTCTAGGTGTCTCTCAGAGATGACTTCACGTAGATTCCAGAATTCAGTGGCAGCACATAGAGGCAAAACATAATACAGTGGCTCTAACAGAACTTGGCTCTGAGCATGAAAGGTCCCTGAGAGCAAGGGCTGGCAAACTACGGCCCACAGGCAAAAATCTCACAGCCACCTGGTTTTTGTAAATAAAGTTTGATTGGAACACAGCCATGCTCATTTGTTTGTATGTTGTCTATGCCACCTGCCATGCTATGATGGCAGAGTTGAACAGCTGCAACAGGGATCACATTTCCTGCAAAAGAAAACATGTTTACTATGTGGTCCTTTACAGCAAAAGTTTGCTATAGAGGGATTCCAGGAAGGGACCTTCTCAGCCATACATAAGATGCACAGGCAACTGCTGAACAGCCAGGGAGAAAGGCCCTTTCAGCAGCTGGTGCATGCCGAGATGGCTCCCTGGAAGTAGCTAGGCAGTTATGTAATACAGACTTTTATTAAAACAAAGCATCTTCATATAATTAAAGCATCTGAACACTCTTCCTTATCAAATGCCAAAAGGGCTGCTGGGCCACCCCCACTGCTTTGGTGAACCTGGATCAGGGTCCCGCTCCGAAGAGCGCACATTTTTCCTGATTGTTTCCTAGAGAGCCTGCTGCCTTCCTGTGAAAGCCGGCTCTCCGTCATCCACCCCTACAGTGTCTGTCGTGGTACTCCGTGCTGGTTCATCAGGAAGCCCAAAACTACTGCCAGGACAGTCACTCCTTCAAGAACTCACTGTTCAATTCAAATGCACACACCCCAAACACAGGCGACGGGCCATGTGTGGAGGCCAAACCCATTTCTCCAGGGCCCAACTGGACACAGAGAAATAAAAAGACAGGAACAGACAGCACCTACTCATGACCTCTTTCTGAGATCGTAGTAATAAAATCCAAGTATCCTTTGAACGTTAGCTACTAAGCATGAACATTTGTCGGTCATAATGACCCTGAAAAGACAAAGCTTCCTATAACTGCAGACTGCAGAATCTTCTGGATACAGAATAGTTTCTGTGTAAGCTTTGCAATGACCTTGGCGAGACTGTATTTATTTAACTATCTCAGAGTGAAGAGTTGATCTGTAGGATGGAATCCAAGGTAGATGTTAATGAGATGCAGAGGATCTTGGAATGTTAAGTACCACCAGGGAGTCCTTGTATTTCTGTAGGTGTGAGCAAAGGAAGCAGAAGCACGCCAGAATGCGCTAGACCTCAGAGCCCAGGTAAATTCTGCCAAGCCTCCTTGTGCCACTGAAAATCAAATGGTCATCCTAACTATATGCGACCCAGCACACTACGACCAATCCCCACTTTAGTCACTATAGTAACACACACACACACAGACACACACAAGCACAGAACCTTACATTCACCTGCTCTTGAAAACTTCAGAGCCCTCTCTAATTCCTCTCCCTTCTCTGAGTCCTCATCCAATCATTTTCCAAGCCCTGGGCTCCATCAACCTCCTAAGTGCTGTCACGTTTAGCCCTCGCTTATTCTCATTGGCCTCTAGTTCAAGCCCTATTTCCTTCCACGAAACTATTACAGTGGCTTTTTTGTTTGTTTCTTTTGTTTACTCCTCGTTTTTTGGTGTTTTGCTTTGCTTTGGTACAACATACACACAGCAAAGTGCGCAGTTTGATGAATTTTCATATATGGCTACACTCACGTATGCAGACTATTTCTGGTAACTTAGAGGTCCCCCCCCGTGCCCCTTGTTAGTCAGTGCTCCTCCCAGAGGCAGACACCATTCTCATGACTAACACTATAGACTAGTTTCGCCTGTTTTTGAACTGCACGTGGATGGAATCATTCCTGTTGGACTTCGGCTGAGCACTGGTCTGTGAGATTCATCCAATTGTTGCCTGTAGCGATGATGCATTCTTTTGCACTCATCCAGGGGGCTACTATGTATTTGCCTATATGACAATGTATTTACCTCTTTTACTGTGATGGACATTTAAGTTGTTCACAATTCAGGGCTATGATGCATGAAGCCTACGGTGGCCTATTCTTGGTCACTGACGTCCAGTCTCTCCCCATCACGGCTTCTTGCACAAGGCCATAAATTAACATCACATCAACACTCCCATTATATGACTCCACAGCACACATGTGAGTGCCAACGGCATATCACTGGCTTTCTAGACAACGCTAATCGCCTTTTTCTACCATTCACAGGTCTCTGCTACTGCATTTGATGCATCATCCAGGCTTCATAGCCCATCTTTGCCGCCCATGTTTGTGTTCATTCAGTCAAATTCAATCTCTCCCCACTGCTCAAGCACCCCCACTCACCTTCCCTCTCGGGGCCATTGTTTCTGCAATGGCTTGGGTGCTGGATGCCCCTTCCCTACTACGTTCATTTATGCCTGTGGAAAATGTCCACAACCTTCTAGGCTCATATAAAAATGCCAGCTCCTCCAGGAAGCCTTGAAAAAACGTCCTATTTCCCATCGTGGAAGCCCATGACATCTGAAGATTCTGCAACTATGCCCGGTGGCATAGTCGTGCTGACCACAGTGACTTCTTCTCCAGGAAGAACCACCTGGAGAACTGGATGGAATGGAAGGCCAACTGCTCTTCTCAGTCAGACTGCGGATGCCACTCGCGTCGTGTTCCTAAGGGCATCCCTGTTTTTGGGTTTCTGGAATTCCGCTCAGCAAGTAAACACTCACCTAGATTAATCCTTTAATCGCTTAAGCAGTGGGAGAATTTGGCAAATCAAGAAGAAGTAAATTAGTTGGATGATGTTCAGTTTGGGGTTAATTTTAATAAAACAGGGCTTTAAAAGACATTAATCTTTGTGGGCACAATAAAAGAAAGAAAAGAATTAACAGGAAAGGGTCACTAGTTATAGTCAGCCTGTGTTCTCATAACAAACACTCATCCCTTGCTGTTTGCCTAAATACTGATGGCTGCGAGGCCCTGTGCTGGGAGACGTGTGGCGTGTAGGGACCAGAGACTCTAAACCTTTTGCCCTCAAGGGCCTCACAGTCCGTTGGAGGAAAAAAATAGGTAAGAATAAAATAATCCATGGAAATACTGTTTCGAGAAAATCTTGGAGGAAAAAGAAAGCACATGAGGAAAGCTTTTTGAGACAAACGAGAAATGAGATCAGGTTGTGGAAAGAATTTCTGTAAAAAGAGCTGCTGTCAATTTAGAACCCATGGTGACACATTATTAGCTAACTTCTACTGGGTCAGGCTTAGGGGGATTTTTTGAAGCACAGATTACATCTGTAAAATTAACGAACAGAATCTCTTGCACAAGTATAAAGTGGAGATCCAGCTGAGGTGGCCATCAGGTTGTTAAGCTCGCATCTAGTCACCCTTGGAGTCTCTTAAAATTGCCCCTAAGATACAGTCTTCTCTGCTTTGCATAGTAACCCTGTGCAGAAATTTGCATACCTTAATCTAAAAAGAACTACGGAGAGATTTCAACCATAAAATCACTTAAATACTTTGCTGCTTCTGACGCTCAGCACATTTATGAAGATCCCACATCAGACTTTAGGCTGTCATCACCACTGCCCTCTGGGGACAATCTTCAGATTCCCTCTAATTCTTCCCTGGTCAGTGTATCTCTGGGGTCACTTGCCTGTCACCTGAGAAGGCACTTCACTTCTCTGTCAATGGTGGAGGAAACTGGAATGTCATTCAAATATTCTTTCCAGAGTCTTTGCTAACCTGCAGGTTTCGAGTCTGCCTCCCTCCCTGCCTGTGGGCACAGGCTAATTGGTAGAAAACTGGGCGGCAGGCTCCTGGGGAAAATGTGAAATCTTCACCTATCCCGCCCCCGTCTACCTGCCCGACCCCTCACTAAATAGAGTCACATCTGAGTAAGTTAACTGTGCATATGATGCTACTTCAGTGCATAAAGCCAGAGGAAAATCCTTATAAAAGCTGTTTTCCTATGAGGAGTTGTATTCAAGTCAGGATACGCAAAGAATTTTTCCTATCAATCATGTTTCCTCATTTCTAGTTTCTAATCATCTTTACCCATAATTTTGCAGTGGGCTGTAACTAATTGGTAAAATGGCAGAGTAAGAACTGAACTACACTGTTCGTATTTTATTGATAGTCACCCAATTAATACGGTTCTCTATGGCACATTGTTCTACAGTAGACTGTACCGTGCCTTCATCATGAATAATTCATTTCACATGACATGCATCAAGTCAAAATTCAAAATCATGCAACAGGCATCTACATTTTATATGTGGTTATAAAATACAAACTTTCCCAGGGCGGCTTCGGCCTCAAGTGAGTGACTGAGTGATGAGAGGGGCTGCCTTAAAACGGCTCCACTGAGCAGAGGCAGACAGTGGGGCTGCTCTGTCCCCACGATAGTGAACGGTGACAGGCAATTCAACCTCTGTGGCCCCATCACTGACTTATTTTCTTACTTCGAGTTCTTGGGACCAAAAGGAAAATATAAGCTGCATTATTCCAGGCTTACTATAAAGCAATGGTTCTCATCTACGGGATGAGAACTGCTCCCCAAGGGACACTAAGCTGTGTCTGGAGGCATTTTTCCTTGTCACAACTAGTGGGGGGTGGGTACCGGCCATCTAGTGGGTAGAGGTCAGGGATGCTGCTAAACGACCTACAGTGTATTGGACAGATAACAAAGCTCCCACAATAAAGAGGCAGCCGGCCTCAAATGTCAACAGTGCGAAGGGAGAGACCCTATTTTAACCTGGTGTTATCATTTTAATTTTGCAAGGCTTTTAGGTAATGGGCCCCAAATTCTGTCTTCGTTTCCCATGATTAGAATCAGCAACTTAGCACCGAGGACATAGGAGGTATTTGGTACTGACACCTTGGTAAATTGGCATAATTAATTTTATTGTTCACACATACAGATAAATAAGTCACATGTCATGTTCTGAAGAATACCTAGCTGTAGGTGGAGCAAGTTTTCTCATTATCTGCTTAGGTACCAGTGATGGGGTTCAGCCTTTGCTGCTGCTCGGAAGCTGCTTCGTTAGGGGTGCACAGTCTACCTTGAAAGATCTCAGCTTGGACACGTCAGCCTCATGGTTGAAAAGAAGGCAGACTTTGCCTTTAACCTTTTACACCGCTGGTGCAAGTGAGCTTTTACTTAGACTTGAGTCTTTCCTCTTTCTAAACTCTGTTTTCCTGTCTGGTGGCAACACCATTTTGGCTGTTGAAAGCTCTATTTTTACGAAGGTTTCCCCCATAGTGCCACCATCAGCCTAAGTTAACAATCCACAAATTCCTCTCCGTTTCTGTTTTTTAATTCCTGTTCTTTTTATTTGGGTTATTTCCACTAATCCAGCTAATAAAGAGGGAGAAGGTACCAGTTAAAGGCGTAAATGTTTCTCAAAAGATTGTAATTTAAACCACCTAAAGATAATGGTTAAAATGAGAGTTCAATCATATTTATATATATATATATATATTCACAGTCATCAAACATACCCTAAATTTATAATTATCATTTTACTATTTACTCATATTACTGAATTTAATATTACAATAAGTTCATTTATCTTCTAATTAAGACGGTTAATGAGAGAATCAAGCAAACCTATGATCTTTATTTCCAATTAAATCTCAATGACATCATTATTAAAACTGATTAATTTTGCCTTCCTTCGTCTACTTACTTTATCTGACCAGCCTAAAATCAAACTTTCATCTTGTTTTTTTATTTAAGGCTTGTGGGAAAATATTTTGCTTGAATTTTTAATACAATTATATACTCAGATTTATCCTCTTTAAAAGATTCTTCTTGAATAAACATTTTACTTTTAACATTGAGTAACAAGATTGAAATTCTTCAGAAAAAGAGTCTCTATGTTGGCAGTACCCTCCTCTTGGGACCAATAAGTTGATTCCAATAAATGCCATTAGGGGAGAAAGGTGGCTCTCCCCTCCTTGTGTCCCCACTGGAGCTGTGGAGCCCCTCCCCTTCCCTAACATCCTCTCATTTATTACATTACAGTTTGAAACCTTTCGCCAGAATGCACATACAATGCCTGTATCACAGCACATTCCATTGACCATACTGCACTTGCTTGAACCCTGCACTTGATAAGTGCCAACAGCTGTATATAATAATATGAAGTTATAATTTTTGATGGAAAATTTCAGTTTTTGTAGCTTTGTATGTATTGCATGGTTCCCAAAGGCCCCGCTGGAAAATAAGAATAATTGATTGCAAGTTTTAGAAAATTTCTCGAGAATTTGGGACCTTCCTAAACCCTGTTTTTTAACTAAGATTTTATACTGAGTAAGCTCTTCAAATAATAGCCACATTCACTAAGCAAGAGCCATCGTGGTAGGCTCAGAAAAGGGTTAGTGGCATCTGGGTACAGGACTCTTCATCTCAGCGTCCTCCAAGTGAGCTGAGGACTAGCCCTTCTTGCACGTCTCACTTAGTATTTCTTGACCTCTAACAGGGTGCTAACAACAGAGATTCCTCTTAAGATTTTGTGATTATTAAATGAGATATCGTATGCTATGTGCTTAAATACTGCCTGACACATAGTAGGCAGTCAATAAATAACAACAATAATAAATTATCTATTAACTGCCTAATAAATCATCTAGCTTGAGAAAAAAATGAAGCAAATGCTGGTGAGGAGTAGACTTCATAAGTAAAACAGTAGAGTAAAAATTTCCACTCTGCATCTAAAATATCAAGGCAGTTCAATCTGGGCTAAAGATGTGGCTACATGTAAGGAAACCAGCCCAGGGCAGAATGATCCCCACAGAGCAGCTTCCTGTTACTGTACCACAGGCTATGTGCTGCTGCCAGAACCCAAAGGAGCAGGCAGCCTCCTCTTCTAAAGCAGTCATCTTGGGACTGAGATATGGGTTAGTCTTGGACTGTTTCCTTTTTCCTTCTTTCCAGCTGCTTCAATGTAGGTCTCTTGTGTTAAAGGCAGGGAGCTTATCCACAACACAAGAAGTACTTTGCTACATGTGGGAGGAAAAGCCCAGAGATACAAACTACAGATGATAAATACAGATAGGCTTCTCCTTATTTAAATTATCATGACAAAGCCTGCCTTATTTATCGTATCCTTAAGTATCTACTACTTTACTCCAAGGCCAAAAGGCTCGAATCGAGCTTCTATTATTAACTATCTGACATGGTGTCTGGCACTCACTAGGGATATTTCACAAGTTAGGTGAATTTGATCTTAAATATATATTAATTGAGCATCTACTGTATGGTCAGCACCATTTTATCCAGAGGGACAAGTGTCCTTGACCAGGATAATGTATAAAACTAACAAATTTCATAACTAAGTACAAGACTATTGTTTTACTTGGAAGAAAGAAATTACAGGCACCACATTGCATCTAGGGAGCATTGGTGAGCGCCTCTGGAGAAGCTGATGCGTAGGTTGAGTCTGGCATGATAGACCACCACGGGAGGAGAAGAAACCGAAGAAACCAAAGGAGAGCCTGTGTGCAGACGTACAACAGAATGTGTGTGTGTATGGTTTGGGGATGGCTGCAGCCTGGATGGTGTGGAGGGCTTGTGGGACGCTGGAGGGAAGGGTTGGACCAGATGATAAGTGCTTTTAAAGACTCTGCTAAGAAGTTTGATCTTCAGCTGGTGGCCAATGACAGGCTAGTTAAAGTTGTCAGGAATGAGAGACACGCTCAGATGTGCTTGGAGGACCAGCACAGCGCATGGTGTGGGACAGACTGGTGCCAAGATGCCAGCCATCAGCCAGTGGTAACGAGTCAGGGAGGAGGTGGCGGTGCATAAGTGATGACAGGGGCAGGTGGCCTGGAGAAGTGGGGACAGAAGCAAGAGACCTTTAGGAGGCAGAATCCACAGGGCCTCCTGGCTACTGATTATGGAGAGAGTGGACGTGAAGGCAGTCAAGGACCACAGGGATGTCTAGCCCGGCAAAACTGAGTGGAAGGAAACACTGCTACTCTGCTCGCGGAATTCAGGAGGGGCGGGAGGGAAGGGAGTGAGCGAGGTCAGCAGGTTGACATTAAGGTTGAGAGACCCACAGGATAGCGAGGAGCACGGAGGCGGACGACGTGCTCATCTCTTCTGTTCCTTGTGGTCCTGGAATCCACTCGTCTGTTCCAAGTCGGTACCTGTTCCAGAGTCCTGTGGGTTAAGACCCTGTGGATCCGATCTTCCACCAGAGCCACCACCTCCTCCTCACTCGCATCCTGAGGAAGTTTTCTTTTTCAGGGCTTTTTTGGCCACCTCACTCCTGAGGTTTTCTTGTTTCTCCCAACTCTGTTAGTTCAGGAACTGCTTTTCAGATTACCTAGCACCCACCTCAACCCCGCTGGCTTCCTTTCTCACATCTGTTCCTAATCTGAAACACCACAGTCCAGGGTGTCACTTTACGAGTGGAAACAATAATTGAGGTCCAGAAAGGGTGGCATAAAGTCCATATCGCCTATTATGGCCAAACTCCCCTTTTCCTGCTTCCCCTTTCATTCATTTGTTCTAGTAATTCTTGTCCCTTCTCCTTCCTGCCTCCAGAGCCTCACTGGCGCCCCCTGGTTGTTAGACGCACTATCATCTGCCAATCCAACAGGCACACTGAGTGTCATGAGTGCTGTTCCACCTTCCTTGTCCTCCTTCTTGTCATTTACATGGAGGTCATTTCCACATCGAAATCTTCATTAGCACCCCAGGGCCTATGACAGAAAATCCAAACTCTTTGGCCTCTAAGATCTGAAGCTACACTATTGCCTCCTCTCCATCCTCCTCTGAGCCATTCTACCAGCCAGTCCTGGCAAGGAGGCCATGTCCTACCTCTGTTCTTTATGTATGTATTTACACGATTTCCTTAACTTGAATACTGTGAGCTTTCATTTTTTAACTTTTAGACATCTTTGCTATTGTTCTAGGTCTACCTCAATTACCTCCTTTGAGAAACCTTTCTTTTGCTTTTGTTGTAGAGTTTATAATTGACTTGCCAAATCCACTTATTTGTGATTCTTGCCTTATTCTGTGTTCTCATAGTATTTTATTCACATTCCTACATGCATCTATTTGTGCCTTACACAACTGAAACTTCCTGGACGGCATAGATGATAGTTTGTTTGTTTTTGCATTTCTCATGGCCCATGAATATTTGATTGTTGAATAAAACTGAAATAACTAATCCTGGGAATTCCCTGGTAGTCCAGTAGTTAGGACTCCACACTTCCACTGCAGGAGGCACGGGTTCGACCCCTGGTTGGGGAACTAATATCCCGCAAGCTACATGGCAGGGCCAGAAAAAAACTATGATGTGACTAGTAATATGACTAGTAATCCTAATCATAACCCAGAATATTAAGGTTGAGAGTGTTGGGATAGAGAACTGTCTTGAAGTACATTACTTCACTTGTCATTTCTAGCCAGAGAAAAACAACTTTCCAGATCTATCATCAGGAACAATGCCTGGCCTGGCAGGGGAGAGGGGTATGGCCATGTAGGCCTATGGGGAGTGGCAGGGGAGTAGCTCCGGTGGGGAAAGCACAAGAGAGCATTGGTTAGGACAGAGCACAGGTGACAAGGCCAGAACTGAGGGACATGGCCCTACAGGAGGGATAGAGCCCAAAGGGCCAATTCTTTTTCTCTTCCACAGTATCTTATCTCTCCCACTAAGCTTTCTTTTCACCTCAGTGCTCTATTTTCTCCCATGATCCTCAGCTCTTTCCTACAGTTCCCTGTTGCATCCCAAGATCCTCCACTCTATCCCACAACCCTCCATTCTCTCCCATCGATTCCTTCTCTCCTACAATCCTCAGTTATTTCCCACAATTCCGCATCTCTCCCACAATTCTGTTATCTCCCATAACCCCCCACATCTCCCACATTTCTCCATTCTCTCCCATAATTTACCATCTCAACTACAGTCCTCAGTTCTTTCCAATTCTCTCTTCTCTCCCAGAATTTCCCATGTCCCATAACTCCTATCTCACCCACCACTCTCTCTTCACTCCCACAATTACTCCTTCTTTCACAAAATTACTCATTCTCTCTGCAAATTTCCTATTGTATCCCACAATTCTCTCACATTCCTCCATCTCTCCAACAATCCTCCATTCTCTCCCACAAGTCTCCATACTCTCCCACAATTCCCTACATTGTCCCACAATCCACTTGTCTCCCACAGTTCCCTGTACGGTCCCACAATCCCCTGGGTCTCCCACAATCCTCTCATCTCTCACAATTCCCTGAACTGTCCCACAATTCTCCATTCTCTCCCACAATTCACTGCACTGTCCCACAATTCCATTTCTCTCCCACAATCCTCACTTCTTTCCCACAATTCCCTGTGTTGCCCATAGTTCTCCCTTCTCTCCCACAATTCTATTTCTCTCCCATAAGCCTCTGTTGCCTTCCATAATTCTCAGGTTTTTTCACACAATGTCTATTATCCCCAAAGTCTTGGTACTATCTAACAATTCTCTATTCTCTCACACAATTCACTGTTCTCTCCCAGAGATCTCCATTTCTCCCACGATTCCAGTTCTATCCCAAATTTTGCCATTCTCTCCCATAATTCCTTTCTCTCCTAGTACTTTCCTTTCATTCTGACAATTACCCTTACTTTTATAAAATTACCCATTTTCTCTCCAAATTTCCTATTTTCTCCCACAAGTCTTTCTCTCCTATAATCCTCACTTCTCTCCCAAATATGCCATTTTGTCTCACAATACTCAGTTATTTCCCACAACTCCCTGTCTCTCCCATGATTCCCTGTCTCTCTCACAATTCCTTGTCTCTCCCACAACTCCTTCTCTACCACAATTCCATTCTTTCCCACAATCCTCCATTCTCTCCCACAACTCCATGTTTTTCCCACAATTCTCTTTCCTCCCACAATTCCCCCTTCTCTCCCACAATTCCATTCTTTCCCACAATCTTCCATTCCCTCCCACAATTCCTTGTCTCTCCCACAATCCTCCATTCTCTCCCACAATTCCTTGTCCCTCCCACAATTCCTCTTCTCTCACAATCCTCCATTCTCTCCCACAATTCCTTGTCTCTCCCACAGTCTTCTCTCTCACAGTCCTGCACTGTCTCCCACAATTCCCTGTGCTTCCCACAAGCCTCTTGTCTCCCACAATTCTCTGCACTGTGGCACAATTCTGTCCTTTCCCACAATTCTGTTCTCTCCCAGAACCTCTCTCCTCCCCCACCATTCGCTGTTCTTCTCCTAAGCCCCTATGTCTGCACAACTCCTTATCCTGCTCCACATTTCTCCCACAACTCCCCATCTTCCAACAAATTGTTTGCCACAATTACCTCTCCCTCAGTCCCCCCCTTACTCCCACAATTATGTCTTTAAATATATATTTATCTTACCTGCCTATGAGTTTTCTTAAGTTTAAAGTATTTCTTATTACGTGTTTATCATTTATATCAGTGTTCATCAAAATGTGTCCCATCAGCAATGGCCAGTTCACACACTGTGGTCCACCTGGTGGTCACACTTATCATAGCATTTTCCCAGAGTGCAACCCTCACTGCTCACTACTGGACAATTCATTGAATCCTTTATGCCTTCAATGTCTGCTTACTGACTGCTTCAGTGACTGTCCATTTATACACTGGGAACTGAATGACAGAGGGCAGTGCCACCCATCCAACCTGAGATACACTTGTACTAGAATGTGAAACTAGTATATGATTAAGCACAGTGTTTAACAGAGAAGACATTTTTTCACAGTAAAAATTTCTTGGTAAAAGAATAACGTGTTATTTTCCTTTCTTGGGCATTGTTGAGTGGCTTTGACTCTTTTTGGCCTTCAGCATTAAATGCTACTGTCCTTAAGTTAGTGGCAACTAGTTAATATTAAGGTAAGTGCCCTTCCCTCCCATGTATTTTTGCTGAGAAAATTTAATAAATTCAGGGAAATAATAAAGATATGAACACCATTAATGGGCAACCTTTGCTCTAAAGCAATGATTCTTAACCAGGGATGATCATGACCCCCAGGGGATACGTGGCAATGTCTGGAAATATTTTTTATTGGCACAGCTGGGAAGGGGACACATTACTGGCATCTAGGGGGTAGAGGTCAGGGATGCTGTTCAACATCCTACAATACACAGGACAGTCCCCACAATAATTATCCAGCCCTTAATTCTATTTAAAATGTCAATGGGGCTTGCTCTAAAGGAAAGGGTTTTTCATTATTTATTTATTTATTTATTTTTGGCTGTGTCGGGTCTCCGTTGCTGCATGCGGGCTTTCTCTAGTTGCAGCGAGTGGGGGCTACTCTTTGTTGTGGTGTGCGGGCTTCTCGTTGCGGTGGCTTCTCTTGTTGCAGAGCACGGGCTCTAGGCACACGGGCTCAGTAGTTGTGGCTCGCAGGCTCTAGAGTGCAGGCTCAGTAGTTGTGGCACATGGGCTTAGTTGCTCTGCGGCATGTGGGATCTTCCTGGACCAGGGATCGAACCCGTGTCCCCTGCATTGGCAGGTGGATTCTTATCCATTGCGCAACCAGGGAAGCCCAGGAAAGGGTTTTTAAAAGGCTACAATTAACTCAATCTATGTTTATCTAATGTCTATCATATGCCAGGTACCACATCAGGTATTGGACTCAGCCAGCCCTCCCTACTAAATGACAAAAATTGCTGTTGATGCAGATGCTAAAGCAAAGTTCCCCACAATCCTCAAAAACTTGGAAATGAGAAATGTTACCATTTGAGAACTAAACTTTAAAATACATAAATAATAAATTAGATCAGAGACATGCAAACACTCCTCATAGTGGCAAAAAGACTCCTAGACTGAAGAGAAAGAGCTAGAAAAGATGAACACCTACAGAGAAAGAGAGTGGCCATCAGAAAAAAGGTTAGTCATCCAAAGCAGAGATGAAAATAAGATGACGAACAAGGAAAAGACCAAAAAGAGGCAGGCACAGAGAAGGACTAACAAATTCACATTATTTAAGTAACAAATATTTACTATATGCTCAGTAAGTACCTTACAGAGGCTATATCATGGGATCCTCACAAAAATTCTATGTCACTATTTTAAGAAACAGTTCTTTCTGGAAAGGAGACCATAGCAGAGTCCATGCACGCACTGGCTAGAAGAGACAGGCTTCCTTCAGACAAACAGAATACCCCTTTCCTGATGGGCATGTCCAGAACTACAAAAACCTGAGGCAATTACACAGTCAACTGATATCATTCACAACCTTTAGTCTGATTCCAGCCTCACCAAAGTAGCCTTTTGAAAATTTGGTTTCTCCTGTAGATTCCCTGCAAGGGAACAGTGAGCAGGTCAAGGTGACATAAACCTCCATAAACCTTGAGTTGACTCAAGAGTTCTCATTACACTTTTATAAACTGGAAGCCTGATTATAAGTTAACTTATCACATAGCTCAGTTACAGGGAAAGAAGATATTGCTATGAAAGTGAGTATTCCGGTCTGTTTGAGAATTGCATTTCTTTCTCAAGGTAGATTCATACATTGCCATTTCGAAAGAAACTTACATATATGATCTCTGTGTGTCTACATAAATAAATAAAATATGTAAATTGACACTTCAATTCTATGAACTTCCTTAATAGGATTCCATCCTTGAGAGGCCAATTTATGCTCAGTAGGACAATAAAATCTGATTCTCAGACTAAGCATTTGAAGACCAGTTCCTTGATCAGGCCTATCACCTGGCCTTCTGAATTCACTTATTCATCAAACAGGTATTTACCAGGGACTGCACTGAAAAGTGAGGATACAGGAATAACTAGGGTGACATGGTCCTTGCTCTGGTAGAGGTACCCTCTTCAGATGGGGAGGCCCCAATTTTAACACTGACCTTTTGCAAAATAAATCAAACACATTTCTAAAAAGATCATACACCATCTAGTAAAATCCTTGTGACATATGCACATCACATGTGGGGTAACATCTTGGTCAAATACATTTTATTTAACTACTACTTACCAAGCATAAGAAGAACCTGTGTGTGTGTGTGTGTGTGTGTGTGTATGTATGTATGTTTACAGCTATGGGCTTCTGGATACATTTTTCTAAAGTGTTTAATTACTTTTTTATTTTTTATTGAAGTATAGTTGATTTACAATGTTGTGTTAATTTAAGGTGTACAGCAAAGTGATTCAGTTATACATATATATGTTATATTCAGTTTAGATAGATAGATATTTTTCTTTCAGATTCTTTCCCATTATAGGTTATTACAGGATATTGAGTATGGTTCCCAGTGCTCTACAGTAGGTCCTTGTTGTTTATCTATTTTATATATAGTAGTGTGTATCTGCTAATCCCAACCTCCTGATTTGTCCCTCCCCCCACCCCCTTTCCCCTTTGGTAACCATAAGTTTGTTTTTGAAGTCTGAAAGTCTGTTTCTGTTTTGTAAATAAGTTCATTTGTATCATATTTTAGATTCCACTTAGGTCACTTATGATATAAATAATACCATATAATATTTGTCTTTGTCTGACTTACTTCACTTAGTATGATAATCTCTAGGTGCATCCATGTTGCTGCAAATGGCATTATTTAATTCTTTTTTATGGCTGAGTAGTATTCCACTGTATATACGTACCACATCTTCTTTATCCATTCATCTGTCTATGGACATTTAGGTTGCTTCCATGTCTTGGCTACTGATACTCATATAATGTTTCAAATATTTTCTGTGATGAACAAACTTAATTACTTAGATCTCATGGTTCATTGTCTAACTCCTGTTGGGCTTCATATCCACAGCCCTCATTGGTGTACAGCTTTTGCTGCCATGAAATGCTATAAGCTCTTCAAAAGAACATTTTATTTCATCATGTGGAGCAATAGTCTTCACACCTTATTCTAAGTGACCTCAGAGTTCTGGGAACACCCTTCAGGGCCACCTGGGCAAACCAGTGGCCTTCCTCAACCCCACCATACCTCCCTGCAACAGAACAATCTGGTAGTATCTTCTTTGAAAAACAGATTCTAGGACATGAAGGAAAGAAGAAAGAGAGGAAAGGGATTTGTAAACACTGATACAGAGCGTAAACTTCTGGAGTTCAGAGGACTATGTGTTATGCTCTGTTTCAGAACCTAATTGCCACCTTAGGCCAGTGACTCCCCAGTAACTGCTCCCTGACTGGTGAGTCTACTCTTTCTCCAAGCATACTGCATTGCTCTATGGGCCTCTCTACTATTCTTAGTCAAAGATACCTTTGATGAAAATGAAATCTATTGACAAGTACATAAAACATTTCAACTTTAGATACAGAGAAAAAACTAGGTTTGTAAAATAATTCCCATGTTAAGTAATACAATAGCATGCAACTGAAGGACCCAAGTAGAAATACTTAATTTTTAGCACAATCAATACTAAAATATTATATAAGATTATAAAAAACACTGCCACATGAATTCTAAAACCGAAAATACTTAAAAATCACAACAGTTGACTTGCACTAAATTCAAGCAAAATTACCAAATGTTAATTCCAAAGTCTGTGATGTTGGCTTATGCAATAAAAGGCAGTCAATCTTCCTTTATTAGTCTTTCTTGTTTTATAACAGTGGCCACCCACTATGACAAGGAAAATTTAAGGAAAGGCAATGAACAAATGAAAGGTAGAAAGAATCCAGTGTTTCCATATCAAAATGGACAGTGACAGCACAAGAGAATTAAGATATAATTCTTTCTTGCTATTTCAAAGAATGGAACAATTTGCCTATTTATTCTCTGCTGTTGGATTTCAAATTGTTGCCCTTCTCTAGGCAATAATTTACATTGCATACCAACTGCAACCCTGCAAATGGACTCCCCTGAAACACTAAATCTATTTGCCAGATCTGATCTATTTCTGCTACATAATTCTTAGTGTCCTCTTCCCCAGCCCGGCATCCCACACTGCTATATTCTTATTATTGTAAGCTGCTAGCATTAGCCTTCTAGCTGCAAACTCGGGGAAGCACATACTTGAATCAGCCAAAATTAGAGTTGAAATTTTCATAACAACAGACCACAGTCACTAAGCATGAACAACCTGCTAGGAGAGAACAATTACAGTTACTATCAAACTTTCATTTTAAAAATCCATATTCCATGTTTGATATAAGAATATTAGGATGTGTATGTGTGTCTGTGTGTATGCTCCCATATACCAAAATCCATTATATGTGGATTCCTTGAAGAGACTCAACTTTTGGCTCAGTTTTCTCAATTAGACTCCAACGTACTAAAATGACTGAGATCATTCAGTATTTTCTCGAATGTATATCAAGAGACCGCACAACCTGGGAAGTGTGGTTTGATTACAATAATGCATATGGAAAAGTTGTCATTTAAATCAGCATATTCAGTTTGAGAAACACTGAATCAGATATGAGAAGACCCTAGTTCAAGTATCACACCTCAACTTTTTTGAGCGTGATCATGAGCATGCCAGCTAATGACTCTACATTTGTTCCCTCAATTTCAAACGGAGGATGAAAAGAATTACCTTATATTGTCCTAAATCTAAGTCAAATAATAACCACACAAGTGCTTTACAGTGGAAAGAAATATACAAATACAAAACATTTCTTCTACCACCATTTTGTGGGTCAGGCCCTGAATTCATTGTCGAAACACTGTTAAAACAATAATAAAATTGACAACACTGCCGTATGCCACCAATGCCACCAATAATAATAATAATAATAATAAAAAATAGAACTTATTTGTTATTTACTATGGCCCAGGGAATGGTCTAAGCACTTCGTACAAATTAAGTGTCACAACAACACTTTGGGGTTGGTACTACCCAATTTACAAATAAACAAACTGAGAAGGTTAACGGATAAGTGGCTCAAAGTTGTACAGCTGGCAAGTTATTCACTGGGAAGGGAATAATACAGTGAGGGAAACAAATATACGACAGTGTAAGATACAAAGTGCCACAATGTAACTGAAGGAGACACTTGATGATTTTGTGTTTTCCAGCCAGAAATATACGAGTGATAATGAGAGTCAGTTTTCAGAAAAAGCCAAAGACAGAAAGGTAGGAAATGGCATGGCCTGGTTACGAAAACTATGAGACTTTCAGTGTGGCTGCAAAGTCACAAAAACAGTACAAACAGGAAAAACAGCAAAAACAAGTGGGCGAGACTGTGTCAAGGGTAGAGTAGAAGGCTAGAGGGACCCATTGGAACCAGGGGGCAAAATGTGAGAAGTAAAAAGTAGCCCCGACATCCAGGAGCCGGCAGATACTCACAGCTGGGCCTTGGTGTTCTCCTGTCGACCATGAACAATTCCACAGAACATCAACATCAGACAAAGCCACTCTGTGACCACAGTGGTTCAAGACAAACACAAGACCACTCTATATCTGCATTCAGATGAAACAAGAACACTGTTCAAACCATAAAAATGGCCGAACATCACTCTAGCTTGGCTAATGTGAGTGACTGCTGCTTCTTTACTAAATAATTTTAGCTTCAATTTATTCTTCCTCCTCATAGATAAGATTCAGAGATCCGATGTGTTAATCCTCTCTATAGTCATAGAATAGCCTCTACTTCTGAAGCATCCCAACCAGAGCAAAGTCCTGCTTCTTGAACACTCCCCAAATCACCTAACACTAGTTCCTAAGTAGGAAGCTTCCCTGGTGGTCCAGTGGTAAAGAATCCACCTTCCAATGCAGGGGACACAGGGTCGATCCCTGGTTGGGGAACTAAGATCCCACATGCCACAGGGCAACTAAGCTGGTGAGTCACAACTACTGAGCTCGTGCACCTTAACGAGAGAGCCCACGTGCTCTGGAGCCAGCGCCCACAACTAGAGGGAGAGAACCCGCATGCCACAACTAGGGAGAAGCCCGCGCACCGCAACAAAAGAGCCTGTGCGCCTCAACAAAGATCCTGCGTGCCGCAACTAAGACCCGATGCAGATTTTTTAAATTAATTAATTAATTAATAAAGAAAGAAAGAAAGGGACAAAAAGACTAAGCAGGAAGCAACAACCCCTAGTAGAGAGAATAGAGATAAGACTAAGGCATGATTACCATTAGGACAAAGGGAAACCAGACTCGAGATAAAAGCCCAAGGTAGAACTAAGAAGTGACCTGTGGCTGAGGGAGGGAGGGAAGGAGGGAGAGACTTGGCAATGAGAATGACTGTGATTTCTACTGGGCAAACTGAGCAAACCTTGCTACCACTGAGAGAAGCAATAATAAAAGTTGGCAATTGTAAAGTTGATATTGCTGTAAGATATCCATGTAGAAAATGTCATGTATCTACAAGTAAAGATCTGGAGACTGAGGGAGAAGCCAGTGTCAAAGATTCAAGAGTAATTAGTATATAAATGACACTTAAAGCCAGGAGGATTTAAGATCATCCTGGGGTAGAATGTACTGTGAGGCCCTGAAGGAAGCCAAGAACAATTCGTGGGGAATCACAAGGTTTGATGGGAATGGAACAGCCAGCAAAGAATGATAAGACGAATCAAAGAAATAAAAGAAAAATTAAGATAAACCAAAGAACTAGAAATCAAAGAGAGAGAAAGATTTGAAAAGTAAAAGGGGTATCAAGAAATGTTACAAAGTAGTTCAAGGAAGATGAAGATCAAAAACTGGCCTTTGGATTTGACAATTAAAGCCTCCTAGGGGAACTACTCAGAAGAGAGAGAAGAGTAGCAAGGAGTACAGGGAAGATAAACGTCTTTTTGGATTTTTTTTTTAAACCAAGGGGTAATTTGAGATGCTAATTGACCCTGGTGATATAGCCAGGGAGCTAGAAAGATTACATATGTGAGAAGAGAAGTGATAATTAAAGTCACAAGGTAGAGGAAGGAATCCAGGGCTTTGGAAGGGATGGCATCAAAAGAAAGAAGTGCCCTCTTCTTCCAAAAAACAAGCCATAACAAAGTAAGGAGTCCATCCTGAGGTGTTTAGGGAACGTTTTGAATATTACCTCTACTTCTCTGTAAAATATAAGGTCATCTATTTGTATGTATGTGTGTAGTGGGTGGTAGAAATTGGAATGGGGAATATCAAAAAGGATGATATTAAACAGAGCAATATACAGGTACACATACATCTTGCTAGCTCCACCACGTAAGTATGTTTTCAAATAACTTGATCGATAGAAATATAGTATATAGGTACTACATAACATTAAGAAAAATCTTGTGCCTGTACTTCTCATTATTGCCTTTTCCAAAAGTGCCATATATGTGAAATGTTTTACTGCTCCTAAAATGAATACTCGTCAATATGTGCAAGTGTCTTTCCTGCTCATTTGTAAAGCAATGACAAAGTAAGATACTACCAGCACTGTACTTACGTTATTAGCCACGTTTAAAAGAGTTTAAACTTTCATTCCCACTTAGACGGGAGAAAATGAGGCTTGGTGAATTTAATCAATGGTTAATACTTGGTGAACTGGCAAAACCACAAATTAAGCACATGGTTTTTTGATTTCATAACCTGGTCTCTTTCTTCTACCTTTGGGTACCATAAACAAAATAAAGCTATCACCAGAGTCCTCTTTGGAGTGAGGATCAGATTAATTTAGTCAGGCAGTAAATTCTTCATCACCTCTGCTCCAGCAAGTATCTGATAGCTCTATCCTGCTGATGCTAACACAGAAATCCACTTAATTTCTCTGAGGGAGGAACTGCTTTTTGGTGACTACAACAGGCAACCTGCAGGTCTGGGCCTTTCCCAGGCTGCTGTTGGGGAAAGAACCTTGAACTTGGAGGACCATGGCTACTCAAGATGGTTGGCTCTGGATAAAGTTCCTTCTCTGTTTAAAAACAAAATTTCCGTTCTGCCAGTGTCCTTGTTCCTGTGGTGAGCCACAGCCACCTCCCCACCTCTGCAGGAGACCCTCCAACACTAGCAGAAACTCCATCTTTCTTTGGATGACTAGTCACCATCCTTTCCAAGAATGATCCTATAAAAGAGAAAATACTCAAAGAAAAGAAACCAGGAAGTTGGAAATGTAGAGATGATATCTCAGGAAGAATAATAGAAGAGTCTTTGGTCAAAAGCACACCGTGTGGTTGACAAGGTCTTGGTGCTCCAGCCAGGTGTCAGACCTGAGTCTCTCAGGTGGGAGAGCCGAGTTCAGGACATTGGTCTACCAGAGACCTCTGGGCCCCATGTAATATCAATCGGCAAGAGCCCTCCCAGAGATCTCCGTCTCAATGCTAAGACCCAGCTCCACTCAACGACCAGCAAGCTCCAGTGCTGGGCACCCCATGCCAAACAACTAGCAAGACAGGAACACAACCCCACCCATGAGCAGAGAGGCTGCCTAAAATCATACTAAGTTCACAGACACCCCAAAACACACCACCGGATGCGGTCCTACCCACCAGAAAGACAAGATCCAGCTTCATCCACCAGAACACAGGCCCCAGTCCCCTCCACCAGGAAGCCTACACAATGCACTGAACCAACCTTACCCACTGGGGGCAGACACCAAACACAACGGGAACTATGAACCTGCAATGGAGAAAAGGAGACCCCCAAAAAAGTAAGTTAAGCAAAATGAGAAGACAGATAAATACGCAGCAGACAAAGGAGCAAGGTAAAAACCCACCAGACCAAACAAATGAAGAGGAAATAGGCAGTCTACTTGAAAAAGAATTCAGAGTAATGACAGTAAAGATGATCCAAAATCTTGGAAATAGAATGGAGAAAATACAAGAAACGTTTAACAAGGACCAAGAAGAACTAAAGAGCAAACAAACAATGATGAACAACACAATAAATGAAATTTAAAATTCTCTAGAAGGAATCAATAGCAGAATAACTGAGGCAGAAGAACGGATAAGTGACCTGGAAGATAAAAGAGTGGAAATAACTACCACAGAGCAAAATAAAGAAAAAAGAATGAAAACAATTGAGGACAGTCTCAGAGACCTCTGGGACAACGTTAAACACACCAACATTCGAATTATAGGGGTCCCAGAAGAAGAAGAGAAAAAGAAAGGGTCTGAGAAAATACTTGAAGAGATTATAGTTGAAAACTTCCCTAATATGGGAAAGGAAATAGTCAATCAAGTCCAGGAAGCGCAGAGAGCCCCATACAGGATAAATCCAAAGAGAAACACGCCAAGACACATATTAATCAAACTATCAAAAATTAAATACAAAGAAAAAACACTAAAAGCAGCAAGGGAAAAGCAACAAATAACATACAACGGAATCCCCAGAAGGTTAACAGCTGATCTTTCAGCAGAAACTCTGCAAGCCAGAAGGGTGTGGCAGGACATATTTAAGGTGATGAAAGGGAAAAACCTACAACCAAGATTACTCTACCCGGCAAGGATCTCATTCAGATTCGACGGAGAAATTAAAACCTTTACAGACAAGCAAAAGCTAAGAGAATTCAGCACCACCAAACCAGCTTTACAACAAATGCTAAAGGAACTTCTCTAGGCAGGAAACACAAGAGAAGGAAAACACCTACAATAACAAACCCAAAACAATTAAGAAAATGGTAATAAGAACATACATATCGATAACTACCTTAAATGTAAATGGATTCAATGCTCCAAACAAAAGACATAGACTGGCTGAATGGATACAAAAACAAGACCCATATATATGCTGTCTACAAGAGACCCACTTCAGACCTAGGGACACATAGACTGAAAGTGAGGGGATGGAAAAAGATATTCCATGGAAATGGAAATCAAAAGAAAGCTGGAGTAGCAATTCTCATATCAGAGAAAATAGCCTTAAAAATAAAGACTGTTACAAGAGACAAAGAAGGACACTATATAATGATCAAGGGATCAATCCAAGAAGAAGATATAACAATTGTAAATATTTATGCACCCAACCTAGGAGCACCTCAATACATAAGGCAAATACTAACAGCCATAAAAGGGGAAATCGACAGTAACACAATCATAGTAGGGAACGTTAACAGCCCACTTTCACCAATGGACAGGTCATCCAAAATGAAAATAAATAAGGAAACACAAGCTTTAAATGATACATTAAACAACATGGACTTAATTGATATTTATAGGACATTCCATCCAAAAGCAACAGAATTCACTTTCTTCTCAAGTGTTCATGGAACATTCTCCAGGATAGATCATATCTTGGGTCACAAATCAAGCCTTGGTAAATTTAAGAAAATTGAAATCGTATCAAGTATCTTTTCCGACCACGACGCTATGAGACTAGATATCAATTACAGGAAAAAAATCTGTAAAAAATACAAACACATGGAGCCTAAACAATACACTACTAAATAATCAAGAGATCACTGAAGAAATCAAAGAGGAAATCAAAAAATACCTCGAAAGAAGTGACAATGAAAACACGACGACCCAAAACCTATGGGATGCAGCAAAAGCAGTTCTAAGAGGGAATTTATAGCAATACAATCCTACCTCAAGAAACAAGAAACATCTCAAATAAACAACCTTACCTTACAATTAGAGAAAGAAGAACAAAAAAACCCCCAAAGTTAGCAGAAGGAAAGAAATCATAAAAATCAGATCATAAATAAATGAAAAAGAAATGAAAGAAACAAGAGCAAAGATCAATACAAGTAAAAGCTGGTTCTTTAAGATAAAGAAAATTGATAAACCATAAGCCAGACTCATCAAGAAAAAAAGGGAGAAGACTCAAATCAATAGAATGAGAAATGAAACAGGAGAAGTACAACTGACACTGCAGAAATACAAAGGATCTTGAGATATCACTACTAGCAACTATACTACAAAGCTACAGTAATCAAGACAGTATGGTACTGGCACAAAAACAGAAATATAGACCAATGGAACAGGATAGAAAGCCCAGAGATAACCCCACGCACATACGGTCACCTTATCTTTGATAAAGGAGGCAAGAATATACAATGGAGAAAGGACAGCCTCTTCAATAAGTTGTACTGGGAAAACTGGACAGCTACATATAAAAGAATGAAATTAGAACACTCCCTAACACCATATGCAAAAATAAACTCAAAATGGATTAAAGACCTAAATGTAAGGCCAGACACTAGAAAACTCTTAGAGGAAAATATAGGCAGAACACTCTGTGACATAAATCACAGTAAGATCCTTTTTGACCCATCTCCTAGAGAAAGGGAAATAAAAACAAAAATAAACAAATGGGACCTAATGAATCTTAAAAGCTTTTGCACAGCAAAGGAAATCATAAACAAGATGAAAAGACAACCCTCAGAATGGGAGAAAATATTTGCAAACAAAGCAACGGACAAAGGATTAATCTCCAAAATATACAAGCAGCTCATACCGCTCAATATCAAAAAAACAAAAACAACCCAATCCAAAAATGGGCAGAAGACCTAAATAGACATTTCTCCAAAGAAGATATACAGATTGCCAACAAACACATGAAAGGATGCTCAACATCACTAATCATTAGGGAAATGCAAATCAAATCTACAATGAGGTATCACCTCACACTGGCCAGAATGGCCATCATGAAAAAATCTACAAACAGTAAATGCCAGAGAGGGTGTGGAGAAAAGGGAACCCTCTTGCACTGTTGGTGGGAATGTAAATTGATACAGCCACTATGGAGAACAGTATGGAGGTTCCTTAAAAAACTACAAATACAACTACCATATGATCCAGCAATCCCACTACTGGGCATATACCCTGAGAAAACAATAATTCAAAAAGAGTCATGTACCACAATGTTCACTGCAGCTCTATTTACAATAGCCAGGACATGGAAGCAACCCAAGTGTCCATCGACAGATTAATGGATAAAGAAGATGTGGCACATATATACAATGGAATATTACTCAGCCATAAAAGGAAACGAAATTGAGTTATTTGTAGTGAGATGGATGGACCTAGAGTCTGTCATACAGAGTGAAGTAAGTCAGAAAGAGAAAAACAAATACCGTATGCTAACACGTATATATGGAATCTAAAAAAAAAAAAAGCTTCTGAAGGACCTAGGGGTAGGACAGGAATAAAGACTCAGATGTAGAGAATGGACTTGAGGACATGGGGAGGGGGAAGGGTAAGCTGGGATGAAGTGAGAGAGTGGCATGGACATATACACACTACCAGATGCAAAACAGATAGCTAGTGGGAAGCAGCCGCATAGCACAGGGAGATCAGCTCGGTGCTTTGTGACCACCTAGTCGGGGGGATAGGGAGGGTGGGAGGGAGGGAGACGCAAGAGGGAAGAGATATGGGGACATATGTATATGTATAGCTGATTCACTGTGTTATACAGCAGAAACTAACACACCATTGTAAAGCAATTATACTCCAATAAAGATGTTAGAATTAAACAAACAAACAAAAAAAAAACGAAAAAAAAACCCAAAACAGAACTGCCCCCATACATACGGCAGTGTTGACTCTGGCCTCCTCACCCTGCACTACCCAAACGAATGGTGGGCCTTCCTCACCAGGATCCTGGTGTGCAGACACCTTTGAGACCCCTCTTGGGAAATGCTGTATTTATCTGCGGGTCACGGTGGGTCTGGGCCTAAGGCTCCCACACCTGCAAGAAGGCATTGGACTTGCTCAGTGTTAACCTGAGCCTTCTCATGGGCTGAGGATTTTCTTCTGCATCCACACCAACATTCGAACCCATGCACTGAAGGCTTGGAAGCCATTGTGAGCTGGGTCAGAAATACCCTTCACCTCTTTAAGTCCTCACCTAAGGAGACTCACCGTACACCCCAAATATTCCAAAACAACAAAAAAGGCAAGACTGGCAAGTATCTAGAGTAGTACTTTCCAATAGACATTCCAGCAAGGATGGAAATGTTCTAGCTGCATTATCCAGTACGATGGTCCTTAGCTACATGTGATTTTAAGCATTGGGATGTGGCTAGTGCAACATAGGAACTCTATTTTTAAGTTTATTTAGTGTTATTAATTAAACTATCATTTCAATAGCTAGCTACATGTGGGCTACTAACTATTGTATTGGACTACATAGGTCTAGAGATTCGAATACAATGTAAACATAAAAAGATTCAATTCCAAACAATGTCATTTGCAGCAGCATGGATGGACCTAGAGATGATCATACTAAGTGAAGTTAAGTCAGACAAAGACAAATACCATATGATATCACTTACATGTGGAATCTAAAATATGACACAAATGAACTTATCTACAAAACAGAAACAGATAATAGACATAGAAAACAAACTTATGGTTACCAAAGGGGAAGGGGTGGTGAGGGATACACTACGAGTTTGGGACTAATGTATACACACTACGATATATAAAATAGGTAAACAACAAGGACCTACTGTAGAGCACAGGGAACCATATTCAATATCTTGTAATATCTTATAATGGAAAAGAATCTGAAAAAGAATATATACGTATATACTTTTATATATGTATAACTGAATCACTTTGCTGTACACCTGAAACTAACACAACATTGTAAATCAACTATATTTCAATTAAAAATAAAATAAAATATATTTTTTAAAAGATCCAATTCCAGTGACATATAGGAGAAGTGCAAGGCAAATGAGAAACAGGTCAGAAACCAATGGGAAAATGCCAAGACTAACATATTTTAAACCCTTTCTGGTAAGGCTGGATTTTGAAAATCAGACCGAAGAAGAGGAAGAAAGAAAGGAAGTGAGGTGAAGAGAAGGTAAACAAATCCAAAGAATAGAGACACCATGGGTATGAGGAGGCATGGAAGGGAAGAAAGACCCAGAAAAACAAAGAAGAAAAACAATGAGGTATAAACCACTGACTCTCTCCCGCACAATTCAGTTGCTCAGAAAACCATGGAAATAAATGGACAACAATATAAAAATATTCATCATTTTTTTCACTCATGCTAACTCTGTGCTATATCAGCTCCTTTCCCAACACACCTGCAAGGCAGGACCTATTATTAGCTCTATTACATACACAGCCAGAGAGACACTGTTCTCTTGACACCCAAGTCAGAAACCAGGCACCATGGTGAACATCCACATGCCTGTGCCTCAACCAAGTTTCAGAGCCAAATTCGAATATGTGTGAAGAAAAGTGTTTAATAAATAATGAATGATCAATGCACTCTTTTTATGTTTTATTTATTTATTTAATTAATTTATTTATTTTTTTGGCTGTGTCGGGTCTTAGTTGTGGCATGTGGGATCTTCACTGAGGCATGCAGGATCTGTTGTTGCAGTGTGCGGGCTCTGCGTTGTGGCATGCAGGCTTCTCTCTAGTTACAGTGGTACACGGGCTTCTCTCTAGTTGTGGCGTGCAGGTTTTCTCTCTCCAGTTGTGGTGTGCGGGCTCCAGGGCGTGTGGGCTCTGTAGTTGTGGCGTGTGGGGTCCAGGGCACGTGCGCTCTGTCGTTTGCGGCATGTGGGCTCTCTCATTGAGGTGCGTGGGTTCTCTCATTGAGGCGCGTGAGCTCAGTAGTTGTGGTGCGCAGGCTTAGTTGCCCCACGGCATATGGGATCTTAGTTTCCCGACCAGAGATCGAACCCATGTCCCTTGCATCGGAAGGCGGATTCTTTACCACTGGACCACCAGGGAAGTCCCAATGCACTCTTTTTAAAAGGAACAAACAGTGTTACTACTCAATTCTTTTAGGGACTAACACTTTTCCAAGCCAAATGATACAGTATAACATATTCTATCTCGAATCACAGCACATTCATCACCAAGAGAAGCCTGGCCTGGCATGAACTGAAGATGCTACGTCTTGGCAGAGAAAAATTCTAAAGGAATAAGGCAAGAAAATTCAGCCCAAAATTGAAATGATAGGATGAATTTGGAAAGTAAGAAGTATAATTTTTCCAACGCAGTAGAGCTTTCTCATTTCTTCCTTTGGGTACCACTGGGAACTTAAATTGTATATCTCTATACTATCACAGCCATCTAAGATAGGCGCACCAAAACCCCATCACGATGCTCAAGCACTAGCACTATGAAACAGTTTGGGTGGAGATACTACTCGGGGAACATAGGGAGTGTCCGGCGACAGAAGGAGTAAGGGGAAGGGGCAGTCAGGTAATCCGCCTGGCACCCAGGGTACCTTGCACAAGGAATGCTTTATGTAAAACAAAGATTCCCAACTAGGGGCTCCTACTTCAAAGGGAGCCAGTAACCAGAATGAGGGGCAGTTCATGAGTTCATAATGAGGCCCATACTGTCTGTATTTCCCCAAAGTTTCAAGAACCAACACTAACATACTGTTCAGGGACTTTTAAAAGGGTTGATCTATAACCAGATAAATGTGAAATGCTGAATAAGAACATCTTGAATAGATTCATGGACTCAAGTACTTATCAGAAACTTTATTAGAGTCATGTGAGTGTTTCCCACACTAATTCTCCATAGGTTCTTAACTTTTCTCTGAAAACCTGTTATTACAGCTCCTGGAACTGTAGGGTAACTCAAAACACAGCGTCGGGAAATCTGCGGTGGTATAATGAACTGCAAAAGATAGTTCCTGAGCTATCTAGATAAGAAAGGTTACTTATCATCTGTTTCCATTCAAACAGAGATTTTTCAGAATTTCTTAAATTTATGTTAAGGAAGTATCAAGAACAAGAGTCCCTAATATTATAGCCCACAAATATTATACGTGATCTTATGGGCCTGCCTAGGGTGTTATTCTTTGCTTCTTTGGGCCAGTCTGGGAAATGAATGCGAGAATACCAGCAAAGGGAAAAAGGGAAGTCATTCACATAGTTACAGAGGACTTCAATGTCTCTTATATGTTAATTAGTCACTTAGGCAACTCAAATTCTGAAAACGCAACTGAAACGGAATGTTTACTAGAGAAAATGATAGTTCTACTAAAGCCTCATTAATTAAGAGCTCACCAATTTAGCATGTGTCATCGGCTGACCTTGTCGGAGCTGAAATTTATCTCTGCCTCAGGGAGAATGTGCTCATCAGTTTAATGGCACAAACGAGATTTCTGAAGACATGCTTAATTTGCCGATGAGAACAAACTGATCTCAAGAACTTGAAAAACACTCACTTAGAAGTAGTGATGGAATTGACTGCAAATCATTCCCATCTTTTCATTAAAGCAGGCGCGCCCACTTGGTTCTCTACTTGGCCTCCCTAAACACTGGATTCTCATAGCAACAGATGGAACATTGCAAGGGCAGCCTTGCCACCAGCAGAATCAAGATTTGAAAGTCCAAGGGTTCTTCTCTGTGGGGGTCTGTGACTTAAGATTTTGCTCTTGGGAAACCACAAAGCCAATAATAGTAAACAAGTTGTGCATACAGCATAGACCAGCACTGTCTAATGGAACTTTCTACAGCAATGGATATGTTCTATATCTGCAGTGTCCAATAGGGAGCCCCTGGCCACATGTGGCTATTGAAATGTGGCCAGCGAAGCTGAGGAACTGAGTTTTTAATTGTGATCAATTTTAATTAGCTAAATTTCAATTTTAATAGCCACCTGTGGCTAATGGCTTTGTACTGAACAGCACCATGATAGACACTGACCTATTTGGAGATTTCTAGACCCGCACTGTAGACTTGTCTTGATGACAGGCATCTATTTGCCTTGTGGTACTTTGGTATAGAGTTTGTGTGGCCAAGTGGTCAAGCTCAGAGCAAGCTGTTGTAGACCCTAAAGGTAACTCAAACAAGGTTGCCCCCCTCTCCTCATAGGTGATTCTAATTTCCTTGGTTTGGCAGATGGCAAATTGATGCTGTTATCACTATATGGGTGTTCTCCTGAGCTCCTCCAAGCCCAGTTCCAGGACAGTTCAAATGCCCATAAGCATTCAAAATAATACAACTGGATTTGCTAAGGTTAGTTTTTGCTTCAGGCTTTGGTGTGAGTTGCCATGTGCCACATGATGCTTCCATTGGGCCCAAGGCACTTTTGACTCTGTACATCCCTTCATCCATAAAAAAAATATTAAAAGTTTTATTTTACGACTACACTGGTAGAAAGACATCAATTATATTAATATTATACATTAAACCATTTCCTTTCATCTAAAAGTTCAGTTTTTTTCTTCAGTGTTTAAAAGAATGAAAATGACTGCGGTCCTTAGCCCTGTGCCGGCCAGATGGGGAAGCAAGAGCTGGCTTCCTGCCCTGAGCCCCACACCTGGGCCTGGACCTCCAGTTTTTGAAGATCTGTAACTTCCTACGGGCGCTTTGGCAGGCAGCAAGGAACATCTGTGGGTCAGGGGAGGGTGAGGGGCTTCACAAAGGGAGAAATATCAGATACAGTTAGGCCAGGCATAAATCCCAAGTTGGTAAAATCTGAGTTCATTTGTTTTAAAAATACTGAGAATCCCAATTAAAGGATAGCATAGCGATCCCCCGGGGCCTCTTAACCTATGATCATATCTGTATCAATAGTCCATTAATACCCGATTCCCAGGTAACAGATACATATTAGTCATACTATAGAATTTGTGGGGACTTCCCTGGCGGTGCAGTGGTTAAGAATCCGCCTGCCAATGCAGGGGACAGGGCTTCGAGCCCTGGTCCGGGAAGATCCCACATGCCGCGGAGCAACTAAGCCCGTGCGCCACAACTACTGAGCCTACACTCTAGAGCCCACGAACCACAACTACTGAGCCCGCATGCCACAACTACTGAGCCGATGTGCCTAGAGCCCATGCTCCGCAACAAAGAGAAGCCACCACAATGAGAAGCCCGCACACCACAACGAAGAGTAGCTCCCGCTCGCCGCAACTAAAGAAAGTCCCCGCGCAGCAATGAAGACCCAACGCAGCCAAAAATAAAATAAAATCAATAGATTTTTAAAAAAGAAAAGAATTCGTGGATACATAAAGGGTCGGTATAGAGAGAAACTCAGATCAAGATCATGGGCTTTGGAATCTCATTAACTCAGATTCAAATCCTGGGTCTACTGCTAACTCTGTGACCTTAGGAATGTTACTTAACATCTTTGAACCCCAATTTTCTAGTAACCCACTGAAAAAATTAATAGCTACCTCACCAGATTGTGATGGTAATTAAATAAGATAACATCTGCAAAGCACAATGCCTTTCACAGAATAAATCCCATTCCTGATAATAAAATTAACAAAATAAAAGGCTGCTGGACTGGAAGAGATTTTTTTTTTTTTTTAAATATTCAACTGGCTTGGAATTCTTAGCTTTGAAAATGTAATTCATGATGATCATGGCAGATTTTCTCTTCTTCGGTATAGTCCCTTGGTTTGGGAAATGAAATTCCCGAAGAAAGAAAATTGCATTTCACCCTAACTTTATGTGGAACTTTCTATTGAGAAGAGAAGTTGGCCTCCCATCACCCAAACTTCCCCGCCACCCGGGCTGAGCAGCACTCACCACGGAAAAGAAGAGAGAGGCAGCTGCTGGCTTTTTGTTTTGCCTTGTTTTGTTTGTTTGCTTTTTCCCTAATAACGCTTGGGGCTTCTTTGTTTGTTTGTTTGCTTTCTTCAAGGAATGGAAGACAGAAGCTAGGAAAATATTGCTGTGACTTGAGAGAGAGGACCCTCAGGGAACAGCATCAGGGCGTAGTATCCTCTTAGGGAAAGGAGCCAGAGACCGGAAAGCTGATGGACTCATCATCAGAGACACGGCGGCCAATGACAATGAGAGGATGACGATGACAGTGACGCTGGTGATGGCAGTGTCAGCAGCCCCGAAAAGTCTGCTGTCTGTGTCTCCGCTTTGGGGGGGACAGACAGAAACACAGAGATGTGTCTCTTGTCTGAAGTCACAGGTAGTAAGTAGGAAAGCTATGGACCGCGGAAAGAAGACCCTAGACGGGGGCTCCAAACCCCCTGGTCAGTAGCATGGGAGGATTCCCCCTATCAGCAGCCCGGTGGTTCTGCTCCCCCTACGATGTTGGGGCTTCAAGGTTTGTGAGCAGTCACCATCCCCATGCCTCCTCTGGCTCCAAGGAAGCAAGTCAACTTTTGCCGTGGATTAACTCTCTCGATTGAACAGTAGGCCATGGATATTTACCAGGAGGGGGAGCCCTGACTGCCGGGGAATGGCACAGGGGTTCTTTCAGGTTCCAGGAGGTGTTCAAGACCAAAGAACTGAACCCCAAACCCCTCCTTCCCTGACCACTCTTTTTAAGAAATAACCCGGGTCTCCACCTCCAAGCCACTTCCGGTTCAATATTTATACTAGCGATGTGTTCCCTTGGACAGCTTTGCTTTTATCTTCTCTTAAACTTCGTTTTAGTATCTTTTTTTTTAAAGGAGTTTTACTAAATATGAAGCACTGGTAGCAAAAGCTTAGACTAGAAGCCTGACTATTCAGGCTATTTTTTACCGCAAGGCTGTGGGCTCACGTGTCTGAGATTCAAGGGTATGTGTGCGCGTGCACGCTAAGTCACGAAGCAACAGGGTGCCCCGGGTACGGTATGTTTTACATCTGCAAACTCGTTTCATCCTCCAGACAACCCTATGAGCTAAGTCATGTTGTCACCTCTGCACCTGGGAAGCTCTTGGAGCAAAGGGTGAGGATGGTTGATTCCCCAGGATGTTGAGATGCAGAGCAGTGAAATCCCTGGGTATGTTGGACCAGGCCTGGGGTGAGCTGGGACCTCATATGGAAGAGAAGAGGGTTGTGAAAAGGAACACATTTGTCAGAGGAGATGCAAGGCAAGAAGTCCCCTGTCTCAGCCCCGAGGGAACTTGCCTCAATTGGCTTGAAAGGAACTGTCAGGAATGGCTAACACGAGCCCATCCAAGGTGGTCTTTAAGAAAGAAAGAACAAAGTCAGTCTCTTTGAAAACCTAAAAATCACTGTGATCCCTAAAAGCAGACAGCCTTCTATGCTTGAAAGAGAACAGCAAGAGCGCCCAGGTCAGTGGGAAGGTGGCAAATGTTGCACTGCCATGAGCCAGGGTGGCAGAGATGGCAGCAGGGTGGTAGCTGCACAAGTGATGGTAGAGGAGAAGACTGGGTCCACCAACAAGAACGCTGGACCCATCCCTGGGCACTGCTGGGAAGAGGAGGAATTTGCAGAGCAAAGACTTGGGACTCTGAATGTTATCCTGGGGGCACTCAGAGCCCAAGACCGATGTGTGTGCCATGGCACCAAACACAACTGACTTCTGAGCAATGCTGGCAAGGGCAGATGTCTCAGGCTGGGTTCCTCAGAAGCAGACCCCAAGGCAAAGATTTGGGTGAAAACAGTTTATCTGGGAAATAATTCTAGGAAGCTCTGATGGAGAGAGTGGGGAAATGAGACAGGGAAGGGAAGGCAATAAAAGGAATGTTGATAAATAAGTGACTACTGCAGGCAACTGGAGCTCAGTCCTGCTGGCGACCCCTGGGAGACCCTGTAGAGCAAGCCTCAGAGATGGTCCATCTGAGGAAGGAGGGAGCTGGGGTATTTACCCTCCAACTCCTGTCTGTCACGTCAACTCCCCAGCACTTTTCCTGCGCCATGAAAGATCAGAACAGAGACAGCTATCACACAGTGAACCCCAGGTGCTTATAACAGGAAGCCCTCAATGTGTCCAGGCACTGTGAACGTCCAGGGGTTTTGTGCAGAGCCCTAAAAACATTTGCTACACCAAGTCCTCTGGGTGATATAAAAATCAAGGCCTCCTAAAGCCCCCTCATAGCCTCCACTTCAGCTCCAGTCAGAGATGAGTGTCTTTCCTCCCTCCGAATTTTCCCTTTTGGATTTAAGCTACAGGCTAGATCCATTGATGAGCTTTTCTGACATTTTAGAACTAGATTTGGAAATGATGCCTTTGACTTTGTCTTCCTGGCTGCATGTGGACAAAGCTCTTTGGATTGAATGGGCTTAATAAATGAGTGATGGCTAGAATCTGCTTTGCCCCAGTGTCAAAACAAATGGGGATGCCAGTTGGGAAAAGAATATATTCAGAGAACAGGTGGCTGGGAGCATCTATGACCAGCAGTAGCAACTGAAATGGGTGAAACTCAAATAGGGGCTGGAAAAAAATCAATCAATCCCTGGCGTTTCCTATCAAAAAACAGGCTTGGTACTTCTTAGGGCTTTTTTATTAACGTTGAACCCTGAACTTTAGGTGGGAAAAAAATTATTAAGAAAAGGCACTCACCACCTTCCTGGAAGAATGGACTCTTTTGAGACCAAGGAAAAGAGTGGCCTTGGACTTGAGATCTATGCAGTGCCCTCACCCAGATTTCTAATTAGAGAACAAAAAGTGAGACTCCACATTTCACAAGGAGGTCTGACTTCGGGGACATTTACTCCGTTATTTCTTGCAATTCCTAATACTAGCTAGATCAGACATAAGTGAGACCAATTAGAATATGAAATACCATAGTAGAAATTCAGAAACTGTCCTCTTTTAAACCTCAGTCTAAAGCTTGACATCTTTGTTCAATAGCCCCAGGTAGCTATTGAGCTCATATAACAAACGTGGTATGTCCAAAGAGAGATGTGTCATAACTGTACAATTACAAAGACTTACTTTTAAAAAATGTAAAATGTATTAATGATACTTTCTTTATCGATGACTTGTTGAGATGGTCATGCTTTGAGTCTACTGGGTAAGTAAAATATGTTACTAAAGTTAATTTCACCATTTTATGACTTTTTTTAATATGGCTACTAGAAAATGTTTAATTTCTTATCTCATTTCTATTGGACAGTGCTACTTTATATAAAAAGGACTTAAAATAGATTTTTTTGGTCAAATAAATATCCTATATTTTAGATAACCAGCAAACTGTTTTATCTTGCCACTTTCCAGCCCCTTGTCGTAGGAAGGGACAAGGTTTTTGTAATCCAAGTTATAGGGCTGGAGATTGATCCTGACTCATAATGTCTTGGTTGCAAGAAGGGAAAATTGTCCATCTGGAGACCCAAGTTGGCTCCCAAACTCACACTGAAGTTTTGACACATCGCTGCCCCTTCTGGGCCCAAGTTGTCAAGTGAGAAGTTGAGCTAAATTGATCTCCAAAATCAACCTAATACGATCAGTTAATCTTCCTCAAAGGTCCCTGTCACTCCCGATTCAAAATTCTTCATGGCTTCCCACTACCCACTCAACAAAAAGGAAGATTCCACCTAGCCCTGCTGGCGATCCACGGTGGGGTCTCCTTTCCCACATTTTCTGCATTACCGTCACAGGAAGCTGGCCTCATGCCTTTCCCTCTTCCGTGCTTTGCAGCAAGTCCTCTGCTTGAAATCCCGATTCGTTGCGTCCCCACACCTTCAAATGTCACCCATCAATCAAAATCACACTGAAATGTTACCTTTGCGGTGAGAGCTCGTACTTCCTCAGCTGGCAGTAAACTTAGCTCTTCTGGGTTTCTTTAACACCATGTCTCACTGCCTTCTAAAAAAGGAAACGCATCCTATGTTGGGCAGTGGTTATTTATGTGCATGTGTCATCTCCAGAACTCGCTCATGAAAAGCAGGGCCCATCTTTGTGTCCCAAGTAGAACTAGCACAGTGGCCCATACTGAGGACAGGAGCACCACGGACTGGCCCCATCCTTGCTTCCTTCTTCTACCATCTCTCCAGAAACAAATCCTACTGAAACACTACATGAAGCAAAAGGAGGCCCACAGTCAATGGATTGCTTGGCGCTGATGCAAACCGATAAAACCCAATCACATTGTTCCTTTGCTTTACTGTTCTAGCCGCTATCTTTTTTTTACAGAAGTTAAGAATGAGCATGCATTTGTTCAGAGTAAAGTGGCCTGTTTTTACTTCAAAGCAGATTGACTGAGAGGCTAATGACGCCTCAGTTTAAGGGCCCTAATTGCAAGGCTCCTTCCGGGGCTCTGGGTGAGGTTCTGGTGATTCGTATTCATCATTTTGCATTATTCTTCCCAAAGAGGGCTTCTCATAATGCAACTGCCTCTGGCTCCACAAAACCTGGATCTTTGCCTGATTTTAGCTCTCTTTTAATTTTTAATTGGAAAGAGCAGATACCTAAGCCTATTTTTTTCACTCTTAAAAAAAAAAACTCTTGGGCTTCCCTGGTGGTGCAGTGGTTGAGAATCCGCCTGCCAATGCAGGGGACACGGGTTCGAGCCCTGGTCCGGGAGGATCCCACATGCCGCGGAGCAACCGGGCCCGTGAGCCACAGCTACTGAGCCTGCGCGTCTGGAGCCTCCGCTCCGCAACAAGAGAGGCCGCAACAGTGAGAGGCCCGCGCACCGCGATGAAGAGTGGCCCCCACTTGCCGCAACTGGAGAAAGCCCTCGCGCAGAAACGAAGCCCCAACACAGCCAAAAATAAGTAAATAAATAAATAAATTTTATGAAGAAAAGATGACTATTATCTTTATAGAAAAAAAAAAAAATTCTAGAGGCCATCTTGGGGCCCCTAAACCCATGGGAATGTACTGATCCCACATTCTGTGCTCTTCTTAGGTCTCTGCTCTGTACACGAAAGACCCATAACACTTTTTGAGTGAATGAATGAGTCAATAAATGGCTATATGAATGAAATCTTGTGATGTCATACAGCTCCATAACAGGGAAGTAGGCACATTTACAAAAATGGCAAAGCAGCCTGGAAATATTGCCACCTCTGTGGAGGAAAACAAAGTGACAGTGACAACCCAGTAAAGAAACATTCCAGTCAAGGAGGCAGATTAAATCACAGGCATTCTTGATACCCAGAAATGCAAATGCAGTAGAAACAGGAAGTCTTCCCAAAGTAATTCCCTGTATGTGAAGCATAAAAGAGACTTCTACGAGAAGTCTCTTTTTTATGAAATGTGTGAAGCACACAGACTTTAATGCTCTCAGCAGGACACAAACACTCAAAGAGCAAATCATGAAAAATATCCTTAATGACTACCACTATATACTCTAGTGTGCGTTCTGTTAAAAGACCATCCCCACTAATGACACCGGCAGCACAAGCAACCAGAAGCTTCTATAAACTAAGAGGGTACGATCATCTTAGCATATCATAGGACATGCATTTACATAAAATATTATTTATGTCATTTTCATTTTTTTATTCATGGAACAATTGGTATTTGGAAAATAAATCTATGTCAACTTTTATGCTTGCAAAATTTCTAGTGTCTCCGAATGTGTCTGATTTGAAAGCCAAATTACCGTAAGTGCTAAAAAAAAAGTCACACTGTACTTTGGCAGAAAATATAAAATACAAGCAAGTTGAGTAAAATGGACAGCAACCTTCTTTAACAATTTTAGACACTTACTTGTTAATGCTTTCAAAGTATGTTTCTAGAAGAACAAGACCACAAATGGTAGAGGGCAGGAACTGGATTTCCTTTAAAGACTAAATGGGTATGTTAATAGCACTGGCAACTAAAATGAGGGTAATTTTCCTTTTATTAAGCTGTGGTTTCACACAAGAATTGTATTTTCTTTTAAAAATATCTTGTGTATGATATTTATTCTCCACCTTGACTTATTTCTCCACAAGCTAGCTAATCATTACTAGTGAAGAACTGTTACAGATTTCAAATAGGTCAAGGGTCAACCTTTGAACTTTGAGATCAGATGATCTAAAGAGAAGATAGATGCAAACTATTATATCTAGGATGGATAAACAACAAGGACCTACTGTATAGCACAGCGAACTCTAGTCAATATCCTGTGATAAACCATAATGGAAAACAATATGAAAAAGAATGTGTATGTGTGTGTGTATATATGTGTGTGTGTGTGTGTGTGTATAACTTTGCTGTACAGCAGAAATTAACACAACATTGTAAATCAACTATACTTAAATAAGAGAATTCCCTGGCAGTCCAGTGGTTAGGACTCAGCACTTTCACTGCGGTGGCCCAGGTTCAATTCCTGGTCAGGGAACTAAGATCCTGCACGCTGCGCAGCGTGGCCAAGAAAAAGAAAAACTATACTTAAATAAAATATTTTTTTTAAAAAAAAGAGAAGATGAATTAATAAAAAGTCCTACAGACTGCCCCTTCTACAAGTCGTCCTAACACAACCACCTTGGTCATTTATTTCATCAGGTGCTGCTCAGACATCAAGAGCCTGTATTCTTTCACTGCTTTAATGATTCCAATCATTCCCCTGTCATTTATTTGATGCCACGTTATGCTGTCACTGCCTTCATGATGCCCACCGAAATCCAAATGCCAAGACTGAACGCTATCCTCAAAACTTCTCCCAGAAATATCAATATGTAACTACGTACCCAGAAGGCCAAGCGGTTGCAAGTTCAAAGTCATGGTTGACAGAGACTATTCCCAAACGCCCAGTCATTGAATAATGATGATGACGTTTCTTGAGTGCTTACTGTGAGCCAGGCACTAAAGCGCTTTACATGTAAGATGTCATTTAATCCTTACAAAACTCTACTACTATTTTCCCCACTTGACAGATGTGTAAACTGAGGCAGAGAAAGAATAGGAAACTTATTTGAAGTCCACAGGTATACGGCAGAACAAGGATATGAATCTGGGCAATCTGGTCCCGGCGTCCCTGCTGTCAACCGCCAGAGAGTGCTGCCCCTGGTTATAAGAAAGTGTCTACATTAGTGTGGTCCTTGTGCCCACAGTGTCAGTGGGGGGGGGGGGGAGCATGGTAGAAATGCAGAATCCTCCACTCAAAGCATGAGAATCTGCATTTGAAAGAGATCCCCAGGGGAGTCAGATTCTCACAAAGTATGACAAGCACTTGTCTAAGGAACTCATTAATGACAAAAGACGCAGTACAGACTTTTTGATCACCCTGCAAAATCTCCCACTTTCACCTGAATAAAAGCTCCTACTTTTATCTTGAAATGACAAGCCAAAGTCACAAATTTAAGTTGCAAAAGTAAAAAAAAATCTGGGGTGCCCAGCCCAGCTTTAGTTTAGCTCACCTGGCACAGGTAAGCTGCTAAGAGAAGAGCTCCATAGCGGCTCTTCACACCAGCATGAGAATGGAAACCTGCGTGATGGCGGCTGCTGGCCTACACCTTTCTCCCGGCAGAAAACGTGAGGCACTGGAAACTTCACCAGGCCAAAGTGAGGAACAGTCAAAGCTAATCTACGGCACCACAAGTCAGGATACTGTCACCTTTGGCAGGAGTGGGCATTGGGAAAAGCACCCTTGACGGGGTGATGATGGTGGTGATAGCGGCTCTGGATGTTGGTCATATTCCAGTTCCTGATCTGGGTGCTCGTTACACGGGTGTGTTCAGTTTCTGAAAATTTACTAGCTGTAGACTTGGGATTTTTGCAGGCATATTGTATGTTGCCAAAAGTTTACATAAAAGAAATCACTATTTCTATAAAATTGTCTCACTAATTAACAGAGAGGCAAAATAATAGTTTTTATAACTGAGTAGTAGGAATTACACAGTATACATGGGAATATTACTACATTTTTCAACAAAAAAGGAGGGTATGCTCTCTTCTTAGGAAAACTATTTACACTTCTTTCCTGTTGGAAGCAGGAAGACCATTCTAGTTGTTTTGATTTTTTTTAAACATTTTATTTTATACTCACAAGAAATTACAACAATAATGCAGAGAGATCCCATGTACTCTTCATCCAGTTTCTCCAAATGCTAACTCAATCTTCTCTAACGATAAAATATTGTCAAAACCAGGTGACTCACACTGGCACAATACTATTAACTCAACTACAGACTCTACTGAGAGTTCACCAATAAGAATATTCTGCCTTTCCATATGATCCAGCAAGCCCACCCTTGGGCATACATGCAGAGAAAACCGTAACTCGAAAAGATACATGCATCCCTATATTCACAGTGGCACTATTCACAATAGCCAAGACATGGAAGCAACCTAAATGTCCATCGACAGATGAATGGATAAATAAGACATGCTACATATATACAATGGAATATTACTCAGTCATAAAAAAGAATGAAATAATGCCATTTGCAGCAACATGGATGGATCTACAGATTGTCATACTGAGTGAAGTAAGTCAGACAGAGAAAGACAAATATCTTATGATATCGCTTATTATGTGGAATCTAAAAAATGGTACAAACGAACCTATTTACAAAACAGATATAGAGTCACAGATGTAGAAAACAAACTTATGGTTACCAAGGGGGAAAGGGGGGGAGGGATAAATTGGGAGATATTGACATATACACACTACTATATATAAAATAGATAACTAATAAGGACCTACTGTATAGCACAGGGAACTCTACTCAATATTCTGTAATAACCTGTATGCGAAAAGAAACTGAAAAAGAATGGATATATGTATAATAGGTATAACTGAATTACTCTGCTGTATACCTGAAACTAACACAACATTGTAAATCAACTATACTCCAATATAAAATAAAAATTAAATTTAAAAAAATATTTTGCCTTAGCTGCCAATGTCATACCTTGTGGCCCTCTTCATAGATTTACAAAGGAAACAATGATGTGTAAGTAAATACAATAAAAAATATGTTGCTTAATTTTTGACTGTGAGATATTATTCTTTGCAAACACATTATATATACATATATATGTGGATCTATATACACATATACATATAAATCTATATGTAGATATATACCCATATATATATGTATGTGTACATATCTATAGCTCTGCATGTATATCTGAAATTGAAGAGTAAAACAATCATTAGGTGAACCTGCAAATTAACTTTTCCTGTTCATGACACTGTCACATAACTTGATCAGAATCATTTAGTCCTACCAGTTACCTAACTGCAATATGGGGGCTGCTCTATAACTTCACCTCTCTTACAATTCCTTAAGTGAAATTAATGCACTGATTTCAGTTTGCAGGAGTTATGAATCAACCAGATGGTCGCAGAGTTTGAAGAGAATAGAAAATTATTTGACACATAGCTCAATTAAGCAATTCATCCAAGGCAAACCAAAGAAGGTATTTTTAAATGCATATTTTGGAAAACGATAATGGCATTTGGCATGCTAACTAATATTCCTCATCAGAATGACATTACAAAGAAATGCTCAGGATAAAAACATCAAACTGATGAAACTAAAGTAAAAAAGAAATTTTACTGGACCATAGCCAGCAAATGATATTAGGTATAGCGAGCACATGGCTATTCTTGCATCCAGAAGTTCTTTCTGAAGGATCCAGGAATCAGTCATTTCACCAGAGAGAACTTCCTACCAGCCCATTAGAACCTGGGGGATTAAATTGTACCAAAACTAAGTACCTGAGTTTTAGGGCTACCTTCTCATTAGTCTCCGTTATTTCTCACTCCCCTCATCTACCTACTCCAAATTCTAGGTTACATATGATTCAAATACCTATTTCCTCCTGAAAGCGCATCCCCCTTATCCCAATGGCACAAAGCTGGATAATTTGAGTCTCCACATTCTGTCTTCAACTCAGAGTTTCTCAGCCTCAGGAATGTTGACATTCGGTTAATACTCTTTGCTGGGGGGGGGTGGGGATGGTGGCTGTCGTGTGCATTGCAGCGGGTTGAGCAGCCTCCCTGGCCTCTACCCACCAGATGCCAGGAGTGCGCCCCCCTCAGTTGTGACAACCGAAAGCGTCTCCAGACATTGCAAATGTCCACTGAGGAGGAGGGGGCAAAATCACCACGGTTATAATGATACTACTTAGATGTACTTTCAAACAAAAACTCAGTCCTTTTAACAATAAATTGAAAATAATGTGAAGGAACTAGAAATAGTATCTATCAATGATGTGAGTGGATCCCAAAGATGTCATAAGTTTCTTATTCCAACTTCAAAAAATTGTTTCCCAACCTTTCTGGTCAATCAATATATAGAATAGAGCTACAGCTAGAAGGTTTAAAAGAGGTTCGGAGAAGACTATGTTTTATCTTATTAATGAAGAAAAACTGAGGCCCTCTGAAGAACTAAGCATTGTCCCACAATCACCCAATGAGCCAAGCTGTCTGGTTTCTAGTCCAGTTACCTTGGGCGGCCATGTTGGCTTCTCCCAAACTCTTAGCCATATGATTCAAAGATTACATTTTATTGACAGGCTGTAGATTACCTAGTTATGTGATGTAAAGCCATAACCCCAGTCTTCCACACTGGTAAGCAATAGCAGGAAAAAAAGATGGAAATGGCAATAGAACCAAAAAAACAGTCGAATTTCACCCTCTGGCAGGTTATGGCCAAATTGCCATTGGAGGGAAAGAACTGCAGATATTTTTTAAAGAAAAGTGAAGAATCTTTAAGACCATTCTCAGTGAGAATGTAAAACTCAAAGTGACGTTGATATCAAAACTCCCTCAGTACTGTAGTTAGCGCCCCCAAATCAGAAACATAACTCCTTGCAGAAGGCTGTGCGCCCTAAGGAATTAATGATGTGCTACTCTCGTCAGTGAAATGGAAAACTGCTTATGTGAAAGAATCACAGAAAGGCAATTATAGGCACTGTGCAAGAGACTGTAAAATACAATAGAAAGATGATACTTGCAAAGTTTTTCCCAACTACTAGCTCATCTGACCCTCAAACTCATCCTAAGATGCTGAGTCCCTTGTTTTTATCGGTGAAGAAATGAGGGATGAACCTCTAACCACTCATGAGTTCAGAGGAGCAGAGACTGGAACCCAGATTCCCTGCTGTGAAGGCCACTGCTCCTGCCTTTGGGCGTTGGCAATATCTGTACTCCTGAGATGTTCCTGTCCATGGCTATGCCAGAGTCTGCTATCACTCACGGGTATTCCCGTTCTCCCCTGCTTCTTGGGCAAACAGGAAGGCTAGGTTTTCCAGCATTCCTTATATTGGCCATGGCTGTGTCAGGCTGATGCAGTGTGAGAAGTGAATGTGCTATTTCCAAGCCTGACCAATTGAAAATCTCCCACTTGAGGTCCTCCCTCACTCATTTTTTCCAATCTCTGCAGATCTAGAGGAAGGTTGATCCACCAGATGGAGGGAGCCTGGTTTCCTGAACGACCCGGTGGAGCTGGGCCATCGAGATCCAAACTGCATTGGCCAGGGATATGAACAAGAAATAAAGTTTTATTGTATCAAACCACTGAGATTTGGGGTGTAATTAACTACCACCACTGCTTCTGACAAAAACAACGAGGACAGCAACACATTTGGGGAGGGGAATGCCCCGCAGATTGTCAGGTAAGTTCTGGGGGTTCAGCCTATAGAAGAGAGTTACAGGTGTTCCCCATAGAGTCCCAAGGCCAGTCTCCCACTGTGGGGCATGCATTGTCATAAAGCCCTTTCCACCTCTGTTCAAGGATTTCAATTCCCAAGGGCTTTCCTGCTAATGTCCTTTTCAGCAATACTTCTAGTGAAGGCTGGCTTTGATGAAAGGAACGCTAGCTTCTCCTAACATGACTCTGGGAGACCTCCATAATATCCAAGTGAACCCCTCCTCCCAAACATTTTGTAAACATACACGTAAACCAACACAACAAATAACAGCTTATCATCACACCGCCAAGAGCCAGCAACCCAAAAGTGAACCAATAATTTGTTACTGAATTTATCAGGACTTACACTAATAAACATGCTTCAAGATTTCACTTCCAAGCATCCCATCTGTCTTAGAAAAAAGAAGGAGCTATTTAGAGCACTACACATTTTTTTATATTATAAAGGGAGGGAAATGGGCTGTCATAATAACCAAGCTTAGTAAAATTACCAGTGCTTGGTATTCTAGAACAAATTGGAGGAAATTACAAGGCGCTTTTAAAGTCATGCTTGAAGGTTTTTTTTGTATCTTTGTTTTCCCATCTAAATGGATAGACCTACAGTGTGCAGAAAGAGGGCAAGTGGTTGATTATACAGACATCTAATTTAGTCTCCCAAATCTGCTCTAGGCCACTCTGAACATACAATCATCCCACATTATTTCCTAAGGAAATGATAAAAACACGAAAATATGCATGAACCATACCTATCTTAATTCAAAGTTTTAAATACACTCACAGAACACTTCTAAGGAATGAGAACCCATACAAACACAAGACTCTTATTACACTTATTGGGCTTCTTCTTCCTTCTTAGAAGTTGATTAATTTGCTATAAAAATCTTCACTGTTGAACTAACGAGCAAACCACAGTATCAGAATTTGTTCTATACCAGAGGTTCTCAGATTTGGCTGTACAGTAAAATCATCTCAAGAGATTTACAAAATCCTGATGCCCAGGTCACACTCCAGACCAATGACATCACAGTCTTTGGGAGTGGGAACTAGGTATTTTTAAAGCTCCCCAGGTGATTGCAAAGTGCGGCCAAGGTTGAGAACCATGTACTTTGTCTTTGATTACTTCTACAGGCTGAAACCAAAACACTGGTGACCCTTGCTTTTCTATTAATCCAAAGTCAACAAGGGAACATTTTTTTTCTATTGCAGTATATCAGCATGGTAATATACAGCATTAGGCCTTCATTTTCCTCTACTGAAAACTGGCTTACTTTGCACGTCAGCGCTTTGCCCTGGTCCTATTCAGGAGACTGGGGGAGTAGAACAGCTTATTTTACTAGTAGATTTCACAGGAATACTAGGCTTATTAATACAACCCAACTCCATATTTCCCCATCTGAATTTCCCCCATTCAGAATAATTGTGTCTTCTGAAAATTAGTAAAAGAATCCTTTTAAATCAATCAAACAGTAGCTTTAGGCATTCTCAGGAACATACTATGGCATCATCAAATATTTCTTGATTTTCAGAAATTTGTTATGTTAAACAAACTCATTAAAGTTTTGTAGGAAAACAAACATACAGTTGTCTACACTTACATGTCACTTAATTCTAATCAACACCTGTTGTGGAGAGATGGATTTATTAATTATTACACTGTATTTTTAGACATATTAATACAGGGCAGAACTGTAATAAAGTGTTTGTGGAAAGCAGCTGCAGTGTGAACTGCATCAACCCCCCCCATCATGAACTGAGGACGTGGAGGGTGTCTTGAGCCCCCATGACAACACCCAGCCCTCTCCTCTCCTCTGAACCTTGGGTTTCTAAATCCAACTTCCTATGCAACATTCCCACTTGCATATCTAACAGGTATCTCACACTTAACTCCCGATCTTCGCGTTAAACATCTGTTCTCCTCAGTCTCAGGAAACGGCCATTTTCTCCTTTCAGTTACTCAGGACAAAACCTTAGGAGTCCCCCGACTCTTCTCGTTCTTTCACTCCACATCCGGAATCCCACCACTTCTCACTTCCACGGCTCCCTCCCTGGCTTTGGCCGGGGCCAACGTCCTCTTGAGCCTAGGCCATTGTGGGAGCTCCCCAAGTCCTTTCCCTGCTGCAAGTCTTGCTCCCTTCTCTAGTCTTGAAACAGAAGACAGTGTGGGCCTTCATCAAGCCACATCACTCGGATGGTAACCCTCTGCTGCCTCTGCATTTCATTCAAAGCCAAAGCTGGTCCTTCAAAGCCCTACACATGTGATGTGTATCGCCTCTATCGCCTCTCCTAAGGTCACCAACCATCCTGGCTTACCAGGAACTGAGAGATTTCTGAGGATGTAGGACCTTCAGTGAATGCGGGTCAAACCAAGACGAGTTGGTCACCCTACCTCTCCTGCTCCCAGATGCCTTCCTTGGTGCACCCCTCACACTGGGTCTTAGCTCACTACCTATATTTATATAACTGACTCTTTTCCTCTCCCTCCTATCCTCATCCCATCTCATCATTTCCTTTTTCTCAGAGCCCTTATCATCATCTAACACGCTCTATATTTAGTAGTTATTTAATTGGTTTCGTTTCCTACTCCCTTCACTAGAAGGTAAGCCCGTGAGGGCTGTTTTATTTGCCGCTGTATTCCCAGGAATCTAGAATACCGCCTAGCACACAGGAGATGCTCAGTAAATATTTTCTGAATGAAATAATTATTTATACTATATAATAAGTGTTCCAGGGTATATATATGATTCAAGGTGACAAAATTGTTTCAAGATGATAATAGAGGATCAATATTACTCCTTGGTGAACTTAAGAACTATAATCAATAGGTGACTACCTCATTTCACCCACAACTGGCTTCATAAACAAATTTGTATTACTGCAAGGATATGCTGAGGGAGTCTTTGTTTTCCTTCCAAATAAATATCTCATTTTAAGAGGCAAATCTTAAATTCCCAACAGCTTTTTTTCCTTCCCCACTCTTATGAATATTGCTTTGATTTCACTTTCTGGATATATTTTGCCATCCAGAGTTTGAGGCTTATAGAATTCAGGGCATACGCTGCTCATCAACCAGTACGCCAAATTATAGTGTAAAAAAATCAACCCCTTCCACGTCAGTGGGTGACTCATTGTTACCCTTGCCACCCAGTTCCCCCACCTCATGGCTCCCTGGACTTGTCTGCAGTCCTGCGGGGCAGACCATAACCTGATTCGCGGTCTGTGCATAACAAAAGAAAGAATGCCAACAAACCCCCGATTCTACTTGAAGTGGAGACTCACACAACCAAAGGCTGCCACTACCTATCCCAGCCCTGTCTGAGGCCAGCCAAAGGCACAGCCCCTGCTGGAAGGTGGAGATGGAGTCTTTCTAAGCATTAGCCATTAAATAGGCAAATGCTTTAAGAGATGGCCCTTGTTCCAAATCCCCTTGAAACCTTCCATGGACGGATAATAACATGAAGTCTGGGGGTGCAAGCAGCCAATCCCTTTAACAGTTCTAACTTCAAAGGAAATGTACAAACTGACTTTCCAGGTTGATACATCAGTCTCATGACCTCAAGTCCATTCAAGAGGGAGAAACTTGCTCTTGTAGGAATAACAAAACAAGGTTCCTGGACCTTCAGAGCTGAGGCCTAGACTTGGGATTGCAGCAATTTAACCAAGATTTAGAGTGTTATCCCATGAGGTTTCTTGAGCACCCGTTACCCCGATCTCCACAAGATCCACATGCCCCAATCTGCATCCAAATGGAGAATACCACAGAAACTCACTAAGAATAACAGCCCCGTTTCATGGACCTTCACCATGACCCACAGCTTTGTCATCTTCGTTCCTTACAGCAGTCTCACAGGGAGGGGACTATTATCTCCCTTTTACAGCTACAGAAACAGGCTTGGCCAGAATAACTTACTTCTTCAAACCCTAAGTGGCATAGCTGCAATCTGAAGCCCCATGGTTTATCTGACTACGATACTACCACTACCATCGCCATCATAATATTGATAATGATAATACTGGTGACAAAGCTAACACTTAGTGCTTACTATGTGCTAAATACCCTTCTGAGTGTTCACATCTATTAACTCTTTTGATCCTCCTCATTTCCATTCCTATTTACAGATGATTAAACAAACTCAGAGAGGTTAAGTGACTCGTCTAAGGCCACACAGATGGTAAGAGGAAGCTCATGCTCCAGATGAGGGGCTGGCAAACTTTATCTGTAAAGAGCCAGACAGAAAATGGTTTAGGCTTTGTGGACCACGTGGTCTAAGGCAGATACTCAACTCTGCCATTGTAGCCCAAGAGCAGTCGCAGACATGACACAGATGAATGGGCACTGTTGTCTTCTAATGAAACTTTATTTTCGAAAACAGGCAGAGGCTGGATTTGGCCTGGGAGTTGGAGTGTGCTGGCTCCCACTCTAAACCCACTATACTAAAGTACTTCTAGAAACAATTTAGAAGTGCAAATAAGGTCATTCATATAAGCAATGATTGATCACTTTTGTGAGTTTTTTTGCCACATGTTTTATTAGGTAAACTAGACAAAAAAAATAAGTTATACTGCTATAATTTAAAGCAATAAAAACTTAATATTTCATATTTATGTTATTAATTTCATGATGGAAATATTTTTAGCATAGGTATATTGCCCTTGCTCTTTTGAATATGTAAAATGCCTCAATTTTACCACAAAAGAAAAAAAGAACTGGAAATGGGGACTGTCTGGGTGTAGAGATGATCTTGAAATGGTAGAATGTTGATAATTGTTGAAGCCGGATGACATGAGGGGCTGTTTTACTATTCTGTTTACTTTATGTCTGTTAGAAATTTTCATAACAGTTAAAAACATGAAAGCCTTACTTACGGTTGAATACAATGTGCACGGTACCCTAAATTCCTTGGGGGGGCGAGCTCTGTTTTCTTCCTGACATCTCGCTGGGCTAAGCTGTTTGTAGCTTTTTATCACCAAAATTATGTCTGCCAGTCCTCCAGCTTCTGATAGCCTCTTCCCTAAATGTCAAGTCCTGGTGGTGTGCACGCAGGCGGGAAAGATGCACTGATGGCATTTTAAGAGGATAAATGCAAATCACCAGCTTTTGAAGTCCGAGGTTCTAGGAAGCATCAAAACACTGCTGCTTTTTTTTTCCCCTCAAATCAATAAAACCCAGAGAATCAGAGAGAATTTAGAGCCTTGCATATTTTGCATTCTATTCATGTCAGCTTTAATGATTCTGAAATGCAATTTTCACAGATTTTTACTAAGTAAGGCATTTTTTTTCTCCTTTGGGGGATGATGAGCAATCATCTGCAGTCACGTCCGGGCTCAAGATCTCTATCCAGGTGAGCATGTCCTCTGCAAGAAGCTCAGCTCTGCTCAGCAAATGTTATTGATAATTCAGCAATTACTGTGCTCCAGAAACTACTATGTCGGGTACTGGGACATGCTACCCTGCCCTCAGGGAAGCTACTCTTGGGAGAGGATCCATGAATAGGGATTTCTGCAAAGTGTAAACAGAGAAAACCACAGGGTGTGAGGAGAGCCCAGAGAAGGGCGACTTGAGCCAACCTAAAGGCATCTTAAGAAGAGATACTTGAGTCAACTTGAAGAATAAGAGGAGGTAGCTACATGCAGAAAAGAGAAAAGGGCATCTAAGGAGAGGCACCGTCTTCAGCAAAGGCATAGAGGAGTGAAGCAGCATGGCATATTGGGAGAACGAGAACAGTTTGTTTTTTCTAGAGGGTAAAGAATAGTGCAGAGGGGAGACTACGAGAGAGAGACAGAGAGAGAGAGACAGAGACAGACAGAGATCATTCGCAGCCTCATATGCCAGGCCATGGAGCTTGGATTGGTACGTTAATTGACAGTCATTGATGGGTGAACAGGAAACATGCATACAGTTGGCATTTCAGAGAGAACATTCTGGCACCAGAATGGTACTGGGGATAATGAATTTGAAGGAGGTAAGATTAATAAGCGAGACCATCAAGAACTAGATGGAAACAAAATAAAAGAAATAAAATCCAGTGAGGAATAATGACACAGAACCAGGCAGTGGATGGTGAGAAGCTGAGGAAGCTAGTTCAAAGTTATACAGAGGAGGTAACACGGGTAAAGAGCCAGGATTGATGGTTCCCACTAGCTTTCTGTTTTGGGTGACTGGGTGGGGTCACTTACTGTGACATTATAAAACGAAAATAATTCTTAGGATGAAATTGGAGAAGTACTTTTGCGAGAGGCTGTGTTTTAGGTATCGGGGACATGTGCAGTTGGAAGTTCAGGTAAGAGAAATGGAGACTTAGATTTTGGAGTCGCCAACATACAGGTGCAGGTAAAACCACAAAAGGATGATGTCAGCAGATGAATACATGTTGACAAAGAAGGACAAAAGGCCAAGGTCACAACCACAGACACCCAAATCCAAGATGCTGATATGAGAAGAACCTACAAGAGTAACAAAGAAGACAACACTCAAAGACACGGAAACTGAGTAGGAAACACTCATTTCTCCTGTGTGTTCTCCTTTACTCTCACACTAACACCACACTCACAACACTTCTGAGTGCAGGGGCTTTGCCCCCACCAAGCAATTCTCTGTGACACCAGCTGGGTGTGCTACTATCTGGAGACAGCATCATTCCCACAGGTTAAGGACTCAGTTCCATAGAACTTCTCCCACTTCAAAAGCCAATCCCAAACCCAAACTGTCACCTGTACTTCTGACTGACTGGCAGAAGGTTCCCATGACCCCCACCTTGGGTTCAATTAATTTGTTACAGCGGCTCACAGAACTCAGGAAAACATTTCACTTACTAGATCACCAGTTTATTATAAAAGGATATAACTCAGGAGTGGCCAGACAGAAGAGATGAGTAGGGAAAGATATGGTTAAAGGATGCAGAGCTTCCACACCCTATCCGAGTGCCCCACTCTCCCAGCACCTCCATGTGTTCACCAACTTGGAAGCTCCCTGAAACTCTTACTTCTGGGATTTTTATGAAGGCTTCATCATGTAGGTATGATTGATCATTAACTCAATTTCTAGCCCTTCTCTGGAGAATGGGGGGTGGAACTGAAAGCTCCAAGCTTCTAATCATGGCTTAGTCTTTCAGGTGACCAGGCCCCACCCATCCAGGAGCTCACCAAGAGGCACCTCATTAGAACAAAAGACATTCCTATCACTCAGGAAATCCCAAGGGATTTAGGAGCTTGGTACCAGAAACCCAGGGCTGAGCACAATATATATATATTTTATTATTCCACAGAAGCCCAAGGGACTTAGGTGGGGTCATAGAGATAAAACAAACTGAGCTACGAGGAGACTGTCATCTGGGAAAAGAGATAATAATCCCTACTTTGCAGAGTTGTTGTGAGAGTTTGAGATAACAGACATCAAGCACCTGGCCTGGTGCCTGGCATGTAGCAGGTACTCAGCACCTGGTAGCCACCATCCTCCACTTCCTCATCAACATCAAGACCCTGGAGAAGGTGAGAGGGGTTGGGATCAGGAATACAGGTAGAGGGGTAATTTCAATAAATGAAGGGACACCTCATCCTCTGAAACTGGAGGGAAGCATGTATGGAGGTTTTTCTAAGTAGAAAACATCACAAGAGTATAAGCAGCAATTATTGATGTCTACTATGTCCCCGGCACAGGGCAAGATAATTATAAATGTTTATCCATGGACTCCTTAAAAGAGTTCTTCAAGGAACATAAAACAGGCATTAGGATTTCCTTTTTCTCAGGTGAAGAAATGACTCAGAGCATTAAATTATTCTCCAAGATCATACAGTTAATAAACAGCAGAGTCAAGATGGGAACCCGGGTTCGCTTACCAAAAACAATTCCCATGTTCTTTCCAATACACCTGGCAGATTAGAAAGGTCTCTCATGTAATCTTGTTTACCATGACACTTCTCATGGTCCAATCGGAAAAATAAGAAAAGGGGAAAAAAACCAAAGCAAATGAAAGATTTATACTGACTTCCATGAAGCTGGAAATGGCAAGATAAAATAACAAGAAAAGTCTTTGGCCTCAAGGATCACTAGATGGAAAATGAGTCAAGAATCAAAGCATGACCTTTTTTTGGTGTTTTCTGTTGTTGTTGCTGTTGTTTATTTTTGGTGTTTTCTGTTGTTGTTGCTGTTGTTTATTTTTGGTGTTAAAAGACAGGGGAATGAGTAAATCACATATCTAAAATTTGTAAGATGGTGGGAAAGCAAAAAAAAATAATAAAAATTTTTAAAAAAGAAAAGAAAAAGGAAAATACAAGTGCTATAAAACCCAAGACAACATTTTCATTTTCAATTAAGAAGCTGTCCTCATCAAGGCATATGGGCCTTAAGAATTTGCAAGGAAAGTTCATAAAGCCAAATATTGGTGAAACAAAATGACTTGTAAGCTCCAAACAATCACAGCATAAAGAAAATGAAAATGTTGGCAAGAGACACTACACCAGTAAAACCAAGCAAGAAACATCAACTCTGAAGAATCATTTCAGCTAGTATGATAATCAACATTTAAATAAGAGGGCTTCCCTGGTGGCGCGGTGGTTAAGAATCCACCTGCCAATGCAGGGGACACGGGTTCAAGCCCTGGTCCGGGAAGATCCCACATGCCACAGAGCAACTAAGCCCGTGTGCCACAACTACTGAGCCTACGTTCTAGAGCCCGTGAGCCACAACTACTGAGCCAGCGTGCCGCAACTAGTGAAGCCCGAGCACCTAGAGCCCGTGCTCTGCAACAAGAGAAGCCACCGCAATGAGAAGCCTGCGCACCGCAATGAAGAGTAGCCCCCGCTCGCCGCAACTAGAGAAAGCCCGTGCGCAGCAACGAAGACCCAACATGGCCAAAAATAAATAAAATATAATAAATAAATTTATAAAAAGAAAAAGTTAAATAAGAAGCTGGATGGTATTTCTAAAGCTTGGCAGTAAACACCTTTTCTGGGAAACGTGTTTACAAAGTCACTATACCTTAGTCATTAAATAAATGAGAACACTGAGATAATAATTTGATTTCATCAGTGCTAGTGGAACAAACATTTAGAGGATTAGGAAGAATTGTGAAATAATGTCCAAAGCCAATGTACACTGGTGTACCATAAATGGGTTATAAGTGTGCAGAGATATTTAACTAGAGATTCTTAACCAGATATTTAACCAGAGGAAGTGGCCTAGGACGGTTGGAGCCTCTGGGTCTGTACCTTCTATTACAAATAACCTCACCCATTTACTGGATTCTGCCTTTGTCATGACATGAAAAGGCTGGGAAGCAATGACACACCCACAAATGAGGTGCTACCATCATGAATAGGACATTATGAACAGGATACTTTCATAGGGTCTGCTCTTGACTGTTTCCTGGCCACAGGCCGTTGAGATGATCCCAGCTACAGGTTAGTCAAGAATGCCCCGCCATGAGGGTGCAAGGCTTACAGCCGCTCAGCGGGACGACCAGGGTCAAACCCTGGCCCACCTCCCTAGGGGGTGGTTAGCACAGGTCTTGGTTATCTGCTCATGGACCTAACTAGTCTATAGGAAGTCCTGGCTAGATTCCTGGGGCAAAGGTTCCAGCTGTGTCTACCTGGTGACATGTAGCCCCAATCTATCATCATATGTTCTACCCTCCTCTAGTGTTTGTGGGAAAGGGGCCTGGCTGGGACAGGGACATCTCTGGATGAAGCATGAAAGCGTCTGAGATTTGTGTTTCCAACACCCCCATGGAGCTTGTCAGGAACACCCCAGGGTTTGGGGTCAGAAATCCACAAAGGCCAACCCCATCAGAAATCTCACACGTATTATATGCCTACATTCCACCCTATGCGGGCCTCCCAGTGGGGTGACGGTCAAGCACAAGTGATTATAGCTGGCCACCTGCCCTTGATACTGGCATCCAACCGCTAGATCTAGCCTATGCACCTGACAATGCCAGATTGCTGATCTGGCCCATGGAAGATAGAACTTAGCTTCCAACTTCCGTAATCAAGTACCCAAAACACAAGGAATGCCCAGTACTACTATACATGGCTCTGTCCTGTTTCCAGCCCTCTGCATCTGTCTTCACAAAATAAAGTTAACAATATGGCACCCTGTGCAGCATGGCCACTGTGACAGACACCAAAGCAAGAGAGGCTTCTCTCCTCCATCTGCAAACCCATTACCTTGATGAATAGGCATTCGATTACATGGCCAAATTCTCCCTTTAACCGCACTGGAGAATAATACTTCATTTTGAATATCTAATATATTGGAATTTAAGTTTTGAAACTTCTAATAAAAATAAACAGAGGTGAAATAATCATGTATTCGTTGAATATTTGAAATACAGCAGTTGACAAATCATGGCCTATAATTTGACAGTGTTTCTTCCTCAAGATCCTGACCATGAAATTGCCCTCTACCCCTTCTCACACCACCTCCACACAGGGTTCTCCTGGCAATATGGCACAAAAATGCTAAGTCTTTCCGCTTTTTCAAGTTGAGCAGAAAACTCTGACAATTCCCCTTTGTCCTTCTACCTCGTGCTTGGAGTACAGTCACCTATCCCAGCCACTCCGCCTTCTGTGATCTGTGTGCTGATTATCCAAAATTGTATCCCTGGTGTCAATCTCTATTCTAAACTGAAGAATCAGTGTTGAATGGAATAAAAGTTACTTAAGATCAAAATTATTGCTACTTCTGCCATATTTTATTTAAAGGAAAAAATTAAGTGCTTTTCTGCTTTCATACCAGGAAGGAAAACGCTGAATCTCAATGCCTCTGGCAGCTGTGGGCTGTAGAAGGGTAGGACCTAGATCTCAGAGTAGGGGAAGATATTAATGAGATTTGGGAAAGTTAAGAGTAAGTACCCATACCAAAGGGAAAGTGGGGGAGGGATAAATTAGGAGTTTGGGATTAACATATACACACTACTATATATAAGATAAGATAACCAATAAGGACCTACTGTATAGCACAGGGAACTCTACTCAATATTCTGTAATAACCTATATGGGAAATGAATCTGAAAAAGAATATATATATATATATATATATAAATGAATCACTTTGCTGTACACCTGAAACTAACACAACATTGTAAATCAACTATAGTTCAGTTTTTTTTAAAAAAGTACCAAAAAGTAAAAACTAAAAAAGTACCAAGCTAGTGAGAACTATGAAGACATAAAGTGCTGTGCTGTACAAAGTGAAGAGAACAGACTCTCAGAAGAGTCTTGAGGAAGGATCCAGAGAACAGTGAAAAAAGCGTCTTGAAGAAGAAAGAAGATGGCCGAACAACCTGGTGGCAAGGCAGTTGGAAAACAACTGATCTAATGTTAACCCCTCCAATTCCCCAGAACTTCAGTTTTGCTAAATAAATGCCTTGTGCATAGAACTGTTATTGATGCGATCAATAAAATGGGCCTCTGTTCCACACTTGGGACAATATAGAAGAAGAGAAAGACAGCACATGAGGACAAGAAGGCAATCAGTCTACTGAACAAATTCAGTGGAGGCAGAAATTCAGACTGAGATGAGTACAAAACAATTTGCAGGCAGGCCTCCCTACTACCAGCCCTGCCATCAAGAATCCCAGACACTGGGAGGGCTGTGTGTCTCCCACTGTGTGTTGATTAGGGTTCTACATAATTTCATTTGAATCCCAAAGCAAGCTGCCTCAGCTGCCTTGCAGTTTATACCAATACCTTCAACTGCCCACCTGACATCTTCACTTGGATGTCTCACAAATATCCTGTAATCAGTCTCAGAACTAGACGCATAGTCTTGTCCCCAAGTCAGTCCATTTCCTATCCTGCTAAAAGACACCGGCATCTACCCTGGTGCTCATCCTGGCCTCCCCGCTAGCCTTTCACCCCTCACATCCTGTTAGTCATCAAGTCCTGTCGATTCTACCATTTTGTTTCTCTACTTTCAATACTCCTCTTCCTCTAACGCCCAAATCACTGCAGTAGCCTACAAACTGGCTATTCATAAGCCTCCTTTGCCTATGTCCAATCTAATTTTTTCCAACAAATACTGCACCACTATATTTTCTATTTAAAAAATATATTCCTTCGTGGTGACCCTCCCTTTCTGGAGAAAGGAAAAAGAAAAAAAGAAAACCTATTTACATGCTCTCCTGATAATATCCCCTTGTTCCTGGAGTACACTCTTTAGTTCTCATGTCTCAGTAGAAAATCTCTTGTATTTTGTTTACTGGAAAACATCTTTTATTTCAACCCATCCTTGAGAAGTAGTTTTTCTGGATACCTAATTATTGGTGTCGAGTCCCTCCCTCCCTCACTCCCCTCCTTCGTCTGTCCCTTCCTTCTCTCTCCCTCCCAGCACTGTCAAGATATTATTACATTACGCACACACATTTCCCAATTACTTTAACTAAAAATACGCTTGGAATAATTCTGTCCATTTGAAAAAATATAATCTTCAACTTTATATGAGAAGTAGCATGAATAATTAATACCCATCGCTTTTAGTAGAGGATGATGACATTATGTGCGGTATATCTGACTTGAAGACAGACAGCTTCTTAACTAGACTCACAGAAATCACCAGGGTATAAAATTCATGACACTTTAAAAATATCTTATTAAGAACACTGATTCTGTTTCAATTATAAGGACCACACATGATTATGAAAATTAAAATGAAATATTCATAGAAGTCGGGGAGAGTCAGATCTTACCCGAAGCTTTCTATAATATCTTTGATAAAGGTCCACACCTCTAGTGATGGACCACTCACTCAACTCACTGCTTACAGCTGAGCTGTAAGAAAGTGCATCCTAGGGTTAACTCACCAAAGCTCTTCTCCTCCGATTTTTGTTCTACCTTCCAGAAGCCTGGGCAATAATCCTACACCTTCAGCCATCCAGATCACAATCCTCCCAGTACATTCCGACATTCCTGCATGTCTTCCTTGTATCTGTACATTGCCTCAAACAAACAAAAAATAGAGACCCCTGACTTACAGGACATTGTTTTGTGTCTTTCCTATTGCAACTCTTCTGTCCTCTGGATGTTCTCAGATAGCTGAAATCTCTCAGACCTGGCGGCCCCAAACCCTCCAGGAAACTCAAATATAATTTGAAGTCCTTTATATATTATTCAAAGTCCTACTTCTAAATAGGTTTCCTATCCTCGACCTTCCCACCTAAACTAGTGAAATGCAGTCCCTTTTGCTGTGTTATACATTAGACTGGAGTCACACGTGCTCTCCACACATCAGTCTGACCAGGTGAGATTTCCGGGCTTTGATATATTGAACACACCTGAGCCTTTTCCTCCCAGTACATATGGTTTTCCATATGTCTGATCTGAATTTCTGTGGAAGTAATTAACACATACATGAATGCAATCATATGTAGATTTATGCACATGACCTTCAGATTTTCCATGTGACATTTTCAAATTCACATATTCAATAGCTTCTGAGAACATCATCATCTAAAATCTCTTTCATTTCCTCTAGATACAGTAGAAGAATCAATATCAGAGATTGGAATCATTCAAAATTAAGAAAGACTCTCATTTAATGAAATATTATTACTGTTTGTGGCATTCAGAGAACTGTTAGAGGACATACTCTTACTGGGTTATCTTACACATCTTTCTTTAATAAAAGACTACTTCTGGTTTTTAAAAATCTCATGGCCATTTTTATACTTGGAATTCAATGTGCTCATTGGTTCAAGCAAACATATTCCCAAAATGTCAGACCACTGGATGCCCAGAGACTGTGTGTACCGTGGATAAAGCAGTGCCCTGCTAATCTCGAGCCCTGAGTCGTAGTCACAGGACCCCGCAAACCGTGCAGCCTAACACACAGTCACTTAACTTTCCTGAGCCCATCCCCTTCCCTACGAAATGGGGGCCTTGCTCTGTCTCATAAAGCTTCTATGAGTGGCGTTATAGAAAATTATCTACACACATGGACTCCGTTGAATCTTAGCAGGATTTTCTAAAAAGCTAACATTTATTGAGGGTTTATTATGTGCCATGAACAGATGTTTCTGAGCGCTTTCTTTCAAGCTTCACAAAACGTCATGAGCTTGGTTCTATTTTTCCTCCACTTTGTAAGGAAAGTGAAGCTCGGAGAGGTGGCCACAACTATGAGGCCACATGGCCACCCGTAACCTGTTGGTGTGGATGTCACTGCTCCTTAGCTCTCCTTTCCTCCCCCAAATGTATGTGCCGACCTCTACTCTAGTCTGAGTGCAGGCTCTCCAGAAGCAGACAGTGAGCTGAGGGCATGCGTGCAAGGGACCATAAAGGCAGTTCTCCCTAGGAACACTTGCTGAGGGGGAGGGGAGGCAGCACAGGGAAGGAGAGGAAGCCTAGAGGGACAGACTCCCAGGAAATGTCCAGTACAGCGTAGCTTCGGCCTGATTCCCACAGGGGATTCTGAAGTGTGATGCATACCTCAGGGTTGTCTTGACCTGAGCCAAAGGATTTGGGCTTTGGTGCTCCAGTCCCAGCCTATCACTGCTCAAGAGCTATGTGTTCGCGTGTAGGGGGTGGGGATAGGGCCATAAACTTTCAGGTCCTTCCAGCTTTCTATGCAATCAGGCAAAGTAGATTCAAAGTGGGTTCTAGTAATCAAGGGGAATCACCAAGAAAGGGTTAACGGAGGGCACAAAAACAGTACAAAAGATATGAAGGAATCCAGGCCAGACCCTGATGTTGTCTACCCTACCTGCGAACCACAGAGCATTTGCCCGACTTCCCTGTGGATGACACCTGCTCCCTGCTCTTTGGCCAAGTGGGTCTCCTAAGTCTTCGAGGGAACTGGCTGAGACACTGGCTGTGTCTCATTTCTGAACGTGAGGCCATTTTACCAAATCGTAAATTCCATTTGTGATGTTTGGCAGTGTTATTCCTTTTCTGGCAGATCGGTGCTCACAGTGAGGCTAGGTTTAAAGAGCGGAAGAACAGGACTCCGGCTGGGTGCTCTGGTGTCTTGGCCAGAAGCAATGGGAGGGTAGACCCTGGGCCTGGCTGGACTCTCCATGAGCAAAGGCCTCTCCTCCTGAAGGGCCAAGAGGAGTAAGGGAACAGAAGGGTGGAGGTCAAGGGGCTCTTGGCCAAGCCAGCTCTAACTGGGGACATCTGACCGGAGGCATCAGCTACACAGCATGCGCTTTCTGGCTTCTCCATCTGCAATTTCACAATCCCCATACAAGGGGCACGGCTCCCATCCAACCTCAGCCCTGCTACTTGGGTGGTTGTTGTTCTTTTTTTTTTTTTTCAAATTAAGACAAAGCACTTTGACCATTGGATAAATTGTCAGTTATGACCCTTTGGTTGAGGATTAAGAGAGCAGAAGCTTATATTTTTTTAGTACTGATCTCTCTTTTTAAAAGCAGTTCTATGCTAAATTTAAAATTTTGACAACATAAGGTCACTAAATTAATTTAAATGAGTTTTCATTTTCACTGTAGTGAAATCTTTAGTTTCTTACCCTAGGGTAGTCAATTGGACTGAAATAGAGAAACTATCCACTTAAGAGATTTCTATATTATGCTTTGTTCTATGAAATTAATTCTATAATATGTACCAATCTCCTCAAAGGTATATACCCTTTCATTAGCAGTGAACTTTGCTAAAGGAACATCTAGTCAAACCTGGAAATTCTGATTTTATAGTGAAGTATTTGCATACGGTATTCTGAAAAAAATACCTTAAAAGTTCATAAGATGTTTTAAACTGCTCATCAGAAGTTCAGATGTGTTCGGTGATCTGCTGTGAAAATAATCATTACCAAATAAAAATGTTAAGAAAAACAACCCTAAGACAACCTTTCATGTAGGGATGGCAGAAGACACGGTTAAATGCTCAGTTATAACTTGCTCCACGGACAAGCGGTTTCCAGTTGGTATCACAGTGTGCTCCTGGAAATGAAGTCACCAAGCAAACCTCTCTTGCAGAATAATATCACAGGGGACCTTCAGCACAACAACAACAAAAAATCCTTTTTTGCCCTTTGTGCCTACTATACTAAAAAAAAACTTGCACAAAAGGATATAAGCATATATATAATTAATAATTAAAACCAACACAAAATAAGCTTAAATATGATACTCCAGCCAATAAAAATTATATTCTAAAAACTAAGTCCTACAAAATGGGCACACTGATACACAAGGGGCTCTGAGTGTCAATACCCGTTACACACATAACTGCACGATGCAACTTGACGAGCTTGGGGGTTTTTGTCCTAAATCTAACATATCCACTTTAACTAACATTAAATAACTCATTATCACCTTTTTTGTCTTCTGATAATTTAGAAAAGTTTCTGAGGGAATGACTTGGATGGCTTAAGTCTCTGTAAAAGCTGCCCAAATGGTCCTCTTTCTCTCCCAATATACTTCGGAGTATGAGGCAGATACTTTCAAATGCATCCCACTTTCCTTAGAGGTCCACCAAACAGAACATAGTCGATAAATGTGTGTTGGGGATGATGATGGTAGCACTTCTTGCCCTGGAAAACTAGATTAAATAGAAGGCAAACCCCTCTCCCCTTTTCCCTCCATCCAGCTGCTCCAATGCCCCTCAATGTCCCCAGGAAACAGGAGCTCGTATTTCTTAGGTGATCCTTCCTTTTCCTTCACTGCCAGCCAGACCTGCCCATGCCTCCACAGTCAATCTACGCTGCCCTACAGCATATGACTGGTGAAGTTAATACCAACTTTTCTCTATGGAACCTAGTCGGACCTGCAACTTTCACAAAAACCAAAGTCCAGGCATCCATGCTTCCCTCTACCTTCTCTATATTTTCCTAACAAAATTTAATACCACAAGGGACCTACAGTATACCCCCAAAATGCCTTTAATGTTTTTTGTGCCTATTATATTCAAGATTTTGAACAGAAGAATATATTCAAATACATATAACATCATGATATGACATAAAACAGAGCACATGTAGTCACCAAGATCAAATACATAATGTTTCTAAAAAATGCCCACAATCTTTTATGCATAAAAATACTATGACTACCACAATTCCTATTTGTTTGTTTTCCTAATAAATGTGTATGACTAGGGAAAAAAAAAAAGACTAAAAGGGCAGACACCACAGTGTCACCAGTGGTTATGACTGAGCAGTGGAATTATGGGTAATTTGCTTTATTCTTTGTCATTTTACATTGTTTCCAAATTTGCTACAGTATAATTATAAAAACAGTACACCTTAAAAAATAATTTCACAGCTGTTAAGTATAAAATACATGCACATGACCCTTAACAACTTTTCCCAGTATTTAGAAGTTTGCTAACATGTTACAGAAACCCATAACATTTCCCTGGGAAACCAAGAAATCAATTACCAGGTAGTCAATGGACCTCTAGAAGGACTATCAAAATACCTCTTGTGAGAATGACTAAGGCAAGAGCATATCATCTCCTGTAACAGGAGTATGAAGAAGAGTCTTGTTCTTGGTTTTGTTTGCGATAAGTGAGGCTTGAAACTGGAAGGAAAGAAAGAGATGCCTATATAGAAAATTCCTGAGTGTCATCAGGTGGTATTATATTGATACTTTGTAACCCCTGCCCCAACTTCAATAAAGCTGAAACTAACATTTAAGTTTCTTGGAATTTCACCTCTTGAATACTCTTTTCTCATTTACAAGGAACAACAAGGTGGTATAAAAGAAGATGACTTTCTATGCTAGGTGGGAGGTAGAGAAGGAGAAGGAAGAGTATTAGTGATCACCTGAGACAATTGGGGATCACCTAGAAAGACTCTTGACATTTCAAAATACCTTGAACACCAGGCTAAGATCCAAGAGATGTAAATGGAATGGCATTCCTATTTTTTATACCAAGCTGCCTGACCTTGTTCATATTACATAATCTCCCCGAGTCTCAATTTCCTCTTCCATAATCTTACCTTATTGCTGTAAGTCTCAAAAAAGACCATGTGACAAATAGTAAAGCTACAGATGGTTTCTTATTTTTTACTAATTAGACATTTAGGTTAATAAACTCCTCTTTTAAAATGCAGAGGTGTCTGAGTTCAGCCCATGAGACATTCATGGACTAGTGTGAACCACTTTAAACTGGTGACAAATAACACCCTTCCTCATGCCTTAGGGGAAACCACTGGAGCAGAAGTTCTCAACCGGAAGAGACTGGAAACCACTGGAGCAGAAGTTCTCAACCGGAAGAGATTTTGCTCCTCCCCCCACAGGGGACATTTGACAATGTCTGGAGACATTTTAGTTTGTCACAGCTGGGGAGGGGATGCTACTGGCATCAAATGGGCAGAGACCAGGGCTGCTGCTCGACACCCTACAATGCACTGGACCGCCCCACCAAAAAGAGCTATCCTGCCCTAAATGTCAAGTGCTGAGGCTGAGAATCCCTGCTCTAAAGATAAGAAAGTGGGGAAAAGAAAGCGTGAGGCAAGAAAATTCAAGCCAAATTTCACCAACTCTGCCAATCCCCTTAAGTCTCCAGTTGGCACCAACCACTGGTCCATTAGACCAAAAAACCTTCTCCTAGGAATACTGCCCACACTTCTCGTTTTAAATCATAGACTTAGGTTGATACAAATCTGGTTTCTGAATTTTTCATCCCTTTCTTTTTAAATTATAAGAATCCCATCTGTTGGCAGATGTAACGATACTCTATGGCCATCACATTAATGGAAAGTGAGACCTTAATTTTAAGGTGTCCAGGAAAGATTATACTAAAATGTGCTTTAAAAATGCTAAACTGGTTCAGGAATCTCATGCAATATGCATCTCTTTTTGTCTGCACTATTTCTCAGCAGTAGAAAAAAAGAACAGAAATCACCATAAGAATTATGCAAAGAAAAAATATGGCTTTTTTCCTGTGACTCTAAGCGGTTTAACAGCATTATCAGAGAAGGTGAAAACTATATCCTTAAAAGTAGCCTCATAATTAGTCTTACTCCAGTTTCAAGGAATGAACACCAAAAAGCCCAAGGAAATTAACTGGCTCGTCCTGGAATTCACAGTGGTTCCAAAGCAGGTCACTGTACCCTGGACCATCAGTGAAGAAATGATGCTAAGAGCCGAATAGTCCTGCAAGTCTTTTTCTACCACTTTTGCATTTTCTCTGCTAAGAGCACAGAAATGCAACCTTTACATATCAAAAGATGGTGGGAGATTGAAATTCATTTCAGTCAAGTGAATGCATGGTCAGCTTTTAGAAACAGGAGGACAGATCACCTCATTTTGATGCAACATGAACCAAGACTTCAACTTTTAACAGAGCAGCAGTCAGACTGTGAAGCCTTCTTTTCAGAACCCCCATGAGGTCCAGGGTTCAGTAGTTCCAAGGAAATGAATCACAAGAAGCAGTGGTGAGCTGTCAAAACATCTGTTTGCAAAGCCCAAGGTGGGGTGAACACTACTGGCCTCTGGGGCTGGATGAGAAGGGGCGAGAACTTTTACAGTGCAGGCAACTCTGTGGCAATCCATCCATGGTGACTGTATTTGGACATTCTCTATGGGACCGAGCCAAGGACCTGGGACAAGGGAAGATGAGCACGTGACAGAGGAGAAAAGATTGGAAAAAGAGACTGGGTTACGTCAATTACCTTTACTGTTCTGGGTGAGTACACACAGTAAATATCTGGGGGCTGACAAAGCACATGCCGGCACTTCTCAACTCTTGGGACCTCGTCTCTTGATAAGAAGTTTATGAGCTGAATGAGCCTCAGGGCAGGCCACAGACACAGTTCTCTTGTGAAGGAAGAATTCCAACCACTGTTTCCCTGCTTTCCTTATCATCTTGCAGCAGAGGTGCTTTAAAAGGATGTCAGGGCCAGATTAAAGGGTGGTTCAGGCAGGCAACTATCTCCCTCTGCACACAAGTGCCTTTACGTTAAGTGAGGCAAGCCTCTTTTGTGCGCGCCCACCCTCAACATTCATGGGCCTGGACAAGAACACGGATGGAGGCCCACATACTGAATGTCTAAATATGTAAAGGCTCCAAATCCAGCTAATAAATCTGTTAAATCAAATAAGCATTTTATCCTCCAAATTTGACAAATGTACTTTCATAACATGCAAGGCAGTTACAAATTTAAAAATTTGAGACTCCTCAGTCCCACCCACAATGTGGCATCGAGGAGACAGCGCCCAAGGGTGCCACAGACCCCCGCCCAACACACACACACACACACACACACACACACACACACACACACACACACACACACACTCTCTCTCTCTCTCTCTCTCTCTCTCTCTCTCATGCTCAGGCCTACGCAAGAGCCCATGTACCTCAGCGCCGCCTGCCTTCCCTTTGCAAACAGCCCCGCTTGGCCATCTTTGGCGGGTCTACCGTCAGGGGCCTGTAAGCAGGCTCTGCACTGTTGGTGGGAGGAATTCCAGGCCCCCAGATTCCCAGCACACGGTCTAGAACAGGAGCTGGGAAATTCTTCCCATAAAAAGCCAATTTTTTGAGTAAATATTTTAGGCTTTACAGGCCATACTATCTCTGCCACAGCTACTCAACTCTGCCATTGTTACACAGAAACAGTCATAGATAATATATAAATGGAATCGCATGGCTGTGTTCCAAACCAAACCTTTATTTGCAAACATAGGTGATGGACCAGAGGCCACTGTTTGCCGGAACCTGGTCTAGAAGGCAGGAGGGTATGGGCTCAAGAGGACATATCCCCTTGGTCCCTGAAACTCCCTGAACCATGGGAAGAGGCATGCCTGGAGAACCAAAGTGGGCCTTCTAGAACTGTCCAACACGGGAGCCACCAGCCATACACGGCAACTGAGCACTTGAAATGTGGTGGATGGTCCAGATCGAGACATGCTATATGGGCAAAACACATGATTTCTAAGACTCAGTACCAAAAAAATGCAAAATACCTCTATTATTAATTTTATATTGATTAGACTTTGAAATGACATTTGGGATAGAGTGGGTAAAACAAAATGTTATTAAAATTAATTCTACCTGGTTTTTGTACCTTTTTAAATGTTGCTACAAGAAAATTTCTATTTACATATGTGTTTACATACGTGGCTAACACTTGTGGATGGCAATATAGTTCTACTAGACAGTGCTGCTCTAGCGGGTGGGGTCCCTGCTTTCTTGCTGGTCTAAAGACTGCACTGCTGCCGTGGCCAGAGTGAGAAAGCACAGCTAGACTAGATTTCAGCCCACTCTCATTCCCCCTGCTCGGCCCTGGTCTGACCACAAAATGTGTAACCATACACCGGGGCTCAGACTGAACATCCCTCCAATAAATCAGAAGGAGGGCACCGGTTAGCTGAGCTGCCCACAGTGAACTCCTTCTGTAACAGGGAAAAACAAATCTGACTCCATATTAGATCTGTTTATTTTACTTTAACCTTTGTGTTCTGTTGCTTTTGTTTTGAGTTAAGAATGCTGCCTATAGCCTGACATATATAGGATAGCCCATTCTCAAGGCTCTGACCTTTAAGGGTGTAACCCTTTTCCATTCATAAAGAGACAAAAAGTTGCAGCACAGAGACTAACATTTGTCTGGTTGGAGGTTTACAAGAGCATCGTGACCTGACCTACCTGGACAGCTGCAAGAACAAAGGATTCTGACACCAAGAAGTTTACCACATCCGACCATGCGTCTCCCTCAAGTTGCCTTTAAAAATGCTTTGCTGAAACCTTTCGGGGAGTTCCGGGTTTGAAAGGGGATAAGGCCCTCGTTCTCGTTTCATGGCCCTACAATAGACCTTTCTCTGCTCCAAACTCCAACGTTTCGGTATTGTTTGGCCTCACTGTGCATCGGGCACACGAACTTGCGTTCGGTTAACACTTCCTTAACTGGCAAAAGGAAAATTTCTTCCACTGCCTGAAGAGAAGAGAGACCTCAAGTAGAAAAAAAGGAAATCCTCCTCGCATCCACTAAATAGTGGAGTGAGTTGTCTGAAGAGGCATATATCAATACTTGTTTCTTGGGGCCTTGATGGGAGGTGGAACTACCCCTCCCCCAGCCATGAGATTAAGCAAGGGTCACTTACTGAGCAGGAGGGAAGACTCCAACTGACAGCCAGCCCACCCAATCACATGCAGCTTCTGGGTACACTTCCTTTCTTGGAAGAATGAATGCAGAGTGCAAAAAAAAAAAAGAAAAAAAACAGAACAGGTTCAACTGTTTCTGCCTGCCGCTCACTCTGCATTAGGAATGTGGGTCCAGGATGACTGCACAGCTACTGGAATCAATGCTTATCTTGCTTCACTTTCCCATGCAGTCTTAGAGAAAAGCTTCCATCAAAATAACCATGGTGTGCCTCCTCCATTTGAAGAACCTTTGGATGCTATATAGTGACAAGAAAATCTCCCATTTTGTGAATAAAAACAGCCTTAAAGTGATGTCCCTGATTCTTCCTTCCAAATACCTGCTATAACAACTTGCAAGACATTTATACTCCAAATTCACTAACTAAATTGAAAACCTGCCATAATTAATTTGCACATGTATGCACACAAACCTATTAATGCATTCATCAAATGTCAACTAATTTGGTCATTTTTGTTGTATACACTTTATGTTATGCAGAAATCCATTGTAGATTGTTACAGAGTACTTTAGTGATATTTGGGGGAAATTATTTGGAGTTTTTGGATAAGTTGGGAATGCATTATATTTCCTTTTTAAAATACAATAATATAGTCTCCTTTTATCTAAAGTCACCATCCAGCATGCTTCTCAGAACAGGTAGGTTTGGAAAGGATGCAATGAATTAAAGTACAGGTTTCACGAGCAGAGACAACTAATAAGATCATTTATTTTATTAGAAGTGTATAGTTATTTGGAGAATGGTGAGTTGGCTATGTGGGCAGGTACATTAAATCTTCTTAATTACAAGCTGAAAAATAGTAATTCCTTACTCAGCCATAGAAAAGAATGCCATTTGCAGCAACATGGATGGACCTAGAGATTATCATACTAAGTGAAGTAAGTCAGAAAGACAAGTATTATATGATATCACTTATACGTGGAATCTAAAATATGACACAGGGGCTTCCCTGGTGGCGCAGTGGTTAAGAATCTGCCTGCCAATGCAGGGGACATGGGTTCGAGCCCTGGTCTGGGAAGATCCCACATGCCGCGGAGCAACTAAACCCGTGTTCCACAACTACTGAGCCTGCGCTCTAGAGCCCGTGAACCAAAACTACTGAGCCTGCGTGCCACAACTACTGGAGCCCACGCGCCTAGAGCCCGTGCTCCGCAACAAGAGAAGCCACCGCAGTGAGAAGCCCGCGCACCGCAACAAAGAGTAGCCCCCCTCACCACAACTAGAGAAAGCCCGCGCGCAGCAACAAAGACCCAATGCAGCCAAAAATAAATAAATAAAATAAATAAATTTTAAAAAAATAAATAAATAAAAGAAAAGAAAATATGACACAAATGAACCCATCTACAAAACAGAAACAGACTCACAGACATAGAGAACAGACTTGTGGTTGCCAAGTGGTGGGGAGGGATGGAGTGGGAGTTTGGGGTTAGCAGATGCAAGCTAGTATGTATAAAATGGATAAACAACAAGGTCCTACTGAATAGCACAGGGAACTATATTCCATATCCCGGGATAAACCATAACGGAAGAGAGTATTAAAAGGAATGTATATATGTATAAGTGAATCACTTTGCTGTACAGCAGATATTAACACAGCATTGTAAATCAACTATACTTCAATTTAAAAAAACAGTAATTCCTTTAAAATACAGATCTGTTCACATTGAACTTCAATGACAATCCCTGTGACAGGTAACAGCCTTAATGTAGATGTTGCACCTACTGAAAGGTTAGAGGAAATAAAGTCTGTGAGAGGAGCCCATTGAATGCTGGGAAAATCCTGGCAATTTCTTTTTCTTCTTTCTCTCTATGTGCTGGGCCCCAAGGAGCAATTCAGAGTCCACCTCAAGATGTTTTACACTCACCACTGTAGCAGCGCCAGTCAAGGGTCAGGTTCCCTATGATGGCAGTAGAGAAACAGCTCTATGCAAAAGTTAGAAGTGTGTTTTCAACCATAATTCAAAAAGACACATGCACCCCAATGTTCATTGCAGCACTATTTACAACAGCCAGGTCATGGAAGCAACCTAAATGCCCATCAACAGACGAATGGATAAAGAAGATGTGGCACATATATACAATGGAATATTACTCAGCAATTGGGTCATTTGTAGAGACGTGGATGGACCTAGAGACTGTCATACAGAGTGAAGTCAGTCAGAAAGAGAAAAACAAATATCGTATATTAACGCATATATGTGGAATGTAGAAAAATGGTACAGATGAACCGGCTTGCAGGGCAGAAATAGAGACTCAGATGTAGAGAACAAACGTATGGACACCAAGGGGGGAAAGCCGTGGGGGGGTGGGGGCGGAGGGTGGTGATGGGATGAATTGGGAGATTGGGATTGACATATATACACTAATATGCATAAAATAAATAACTAATAAGAACCTGCTGCATAAAAAAATTAATAAAATAAAATTCAAAAACAATTATACCTCAATAAAGCTGAAAAATGAGAAAAAAAATGTGTTTTCACTTCAAAATCTCATATACTGGGGTTTGGCAGCAACACATTGACATGTGTAAGTTACAAAGCTGTAAATGACAAACAAGGTACATTTGCTGATTCTGTGTGGGACAGAAGCTGCCCTGGCACCTCCATGGTGGTGCTTTTAGGGGTCCACAGTCACGCCAGGAATAAGGATGACAGAATTATGGTGGGCAGTGGGTGGCCTGGGTTAGAGTTGTGCACTGGATTCACATGAGGACCTTTAAAAAAAAAAAACCCAGCCTGGGGCCCATCCTCCGCAATTGCAGTGTAACTGGCCTGGGGTACAGCCTGGGTACTAGAGTTATTTTAAAGCTCTCCAGGTGGTTCTGATGTGCAGCAGTGCAGGGATACTATTCAAGGAAGAAGAGGCAATGAATCGTGACCATCATGACAACCTCTTGATGCACGGCCAGCCTCCCGACAGGACACAAGTCTGCCCAAAGAGAAGCAGCAGGGAACTCAGTCACTAGGATCGGATACCTAGGGGCTTCACTTTGCTCATAACTGGAGTACTGGGAAGGTTCCAAGGTCACTCAGCCTAGACAAATCATCTAGCTCAGGGTTTCTCAACCTTGGCTCTAGACTTCGCAGTTTTAGGCCAGATCATGCCCTGTGGCGGGTGCCATCCTGTGCACGGTAGGAGGTTTAGGAGCGTCCCTGGCCTCCACCCACTCGATGCCAGGAAGATGCCCCACTGCCAGTCATACACCCCCAAATGCCTCTGGGACACAAAATTACCCCCCGTTGAGAACCAATGAATGTGATGGAAGCTACATACTGCATAGGTTCACTTAGTTTCCCCCACCAGACACCTCAGAGTCCATCACTCAAGTGGGCAGGAGTCAGAAAAGGGAGGCCGTGTCCGAAACTGTCAGGACTTGTTCATGAATATATGTTCATGAATATACAGAGTGCTCTACAGAACTTGGGCCCTGTTTGGGGATCTGGGATGAGGCGTTGGCAAGAGGCTGAAAGGCCTGCAGTAGCATGTATGGACGGAAGTCACCCCGGGCTGGAATGGCCTAAAATATAAATTACACAAAGGAAGTAAAGGTTAAAGAAATTTGACACGCCCAGTGGCCTGTCTCTAGGCAACATTGAGTTTCTAGTCCAAATCTTCCTCCACCTCCCACTACCCGTGCAGTTGTGACTAAGGCTCCCCAAGAACTCTCACAGACCCGATGCTGATGGCACAAAAGTGACCCACTTGGACAAGATTTGAGTCAGTCCTGTTCCAATTCGAGTCCAAAACACATAAATCTCCTGAATGTAATAAGTCAAACACCAATTTTTTACATGGCCTTTGGTGTACTGATGAATGTCTGAAATTTCTCTTACTGCCAGCTTTTTAAAAGTTATTTGTGATGTCAGATAATTCCCAGGAACCCAAAGAAAATCAAGGCTCCTATTGGGTTTTATTATGAAAGTCCTCCCTGTAGAAATATTAAAATCTCTGATTGCTGTATTTATGTTATCTAAATCTTTCTTCTGTCTTTAAAGAAAAATCTGGCTGATCACAATCTTTGGATTTATAGGAGCTTCTACTCTGACATGAAATTTATACTCCAATGAAACACTACCCTTTGAGAAGGTGCCCATTTGACAATAACTCACAAACAATGGCAAGTGCAATCAGACCAAAAAGAAAGACGACAGGATCCAGAAAAATAAAACATTGCTTTGATCACTATTTCAAACACCTATTGCATGACTAGTTCAGTAAATACACAAATGAGTCTGTCAAACCCAACTCAGTTATTGGACACCCCTGCTGTTTTCAGCATATTGCTCATCTTGATGTAAAAAAAAAAAAACAAATCTAAAAACAAAAACCAAACAACCTGTCTTTCATTTTGTGACTATGCACATTGAGAAAATAAAGTGTGATGAGCTGAAGTAATGACAGCGTGGGGAGGGGGAATAAAAGAGCTCATGCATTTACAGATCTTGAAATCACGTGAACACAAGAGCTGAGGCCACGGCTCAAGGGTGAGTCTACAAAAATACATTTCTCCTACAAAATGGCAGACATTGTCTGTTGTCCACCAGTATCTGTGCTCTCCCATCCACAGCGCTTCACTGGACTACATTGACCAGCCTCCCTTGCAGGTATCAGGGACACATTTTTGCATTCTGGCCAACAGTGTGGGCAGAGCCACGTGTCAGCCTTGCCCTGAAACCTCTCCCGAGATCCCCCAGGTTCCCTCTCTCTTCCCTGGCCATAAGGTACCATGACACCCTAAAAGACAGCCAAGCCCCTAGACCAGGGGTTTGGCAAATGTTTCCCTGTAAAGGGCAGATAGAAAATATTTAGACTTTGCAGGCCACATGGGCTCTGTCACAACTCTCAACCCTGCCCTTGCAGCAGGAAGACAGCCATAGACAATAAACAAATGGGCATGGCTGTGTGCCAGTTAAGCTCTGGATGGTGGACACGGAAATTTAGATTGCATATAATTTTCATGTGTCACAAAGTATTATTCTTCGTGTTATTTTTAAGCCATTTAAACATTGGAAAAATGTAAAAACCATGCTTAGCCTCCTACACTGAAAAATCTGGGTCCCTGTATGACTGTGTGGAGCAGAAACTCTTCCCCCCCCCACACTGGACAATGACATGAGTAAGAAATTAATTGTATCGTGTTAAGTCTGAGTTTGTTACAGCAGTTGGAATAACTCTAATAATAAGTATTTGCATAATCTTGACCACCGCAGAAAGAACCGATATCAGACAAAACTGTTTCAGACATGAAAAAAGGGTTTCCTCGGAGAAACACTAATCCTCCCATCTGGGTCCTTCTGCCAAGCTTCAGCATCCAGATTTCCCTGAAGTTAAAGACTTATTTACAATTTTTAAGCAAAGAGGATTTTTCTCCTCCCCTCATACTTTTTAACATTTGTCAAGGATAATCTGATGGGATAATTCCCAAGTGTTTTTGAGACAAATCCTGCCAGTGATCAATTTCTAAATGACGGATACCTGAGAACAGAAGTGGTACTTGTCTTAAAGAAAGAGGTACAATTTCATTCTGGGCAAATGGTGTCGATTCCAACTTAATGTGATAAATTGATAGCACATAATAATTCATACAATGACAAATACAAATAAGTCATTTTCTTATATGCAGATGGAACCACAGAGACCATTTCCCGTAATTCAGAAAACACTGTTCCTAAAGCATTACTATTCCACCATCTAAGGAATACTCCAAACAGACACTGTAATTAGGCCCCTAACATTCCTAACTTTACAGATTTAAAAACTGCGTTTAAAGACAGTAAATGTATATAGAAAGGATTAGTTAATAAAAATATTTGTAGTCAGATTATTAGACTCTATTATCTGACAGCATACACGTAAGTTTTTTCAGGAATTGTTTTTGAAAATTTTAATGACTTTTCTATTATATTGAATATTTAAATATGCAAACTTTTAATTTATTTTTTATTTTTTTATTTTTGGCTGCACTGGGTCTTCATTGCTGTGCGCGGGCTTTCTCTAGTTGTGGCGAGCAGGGGCTGCTCTTTGTTGTGGTGCGCGGCCTCTAGGCACACGGGCTTCAGTAATTGTGGCACGCGGGCTTAGTAGTTGTGGCTTGCAGGCTCTAGAGTGCAGGCTCAGTAGTTGTGGCGCACGGGCTTAGTTGCTCCGCGGCATGTGGGATCTTCCCAGACCAGGGCTTGAACCCGTGTCCCCTGCACTGGCAGGCAGATTCTTAACCACTGTGCCACCAGGGAAGCCCTAAACTTTTTATATTTGAGATGTAAAGAGATAGGAAACTAAGTTTAGGATGATAAAGTACAAATATACCATGATTGAATAATGATTACACTTTTAAATTACATATTTATAGATAATAATGACACAATCATTTTTAGAAAAATTTTATCAACAGTTTATAGCAGACTATAGATCACTTTTGTAAAGGCCTAATCTTGTATTGCCAAGAATGGCAAGCCTTTTTTTTTTTTTTTTTTTTTTTTCGGTAAAGGGCCAGATAGTATAGTAAATATTTTTGGCTTTATGGGCCAATGTATCTCTGTGGCAACTATTCACCTCTGCTGTTGCAATGGGAAAGCAGCCACAGGCAATGTGTAAATGAGTGCCTGTGGCCATGTGCCAATAAAACTTTATTTACAAAAGCAGGCCCCTGCCCTGGTTCTAGTCTGTCAATTTCTGTAGTACTGTTTCCCAGTGGCAACCTAAGAATATATAAAGAAAAAGCTGCCTCACGTCTTAAATCATTGGTATTTAGGAATCAATATAATAGGAATATAATATATAATAATAATATTACATAGCAATTAGGACTATAATATGTAGTCCTAATATAATAATTAGGAAAGATATACTTTAGTTTCCTTACCAGTTTCCAGAAATTTTGGGTCAAGCTCTTATTCTTCTCCAAAAATGGACTTTCAAAGAGATTTAAAAAACAAAATACGGGGATTTTTTTCCTTCTTGATTTTAATTTTAAGACTAAATGATGGCTTGACTCAACTATCAATTTACAGGAAATACAAAAAACATGGAAGCCCATTAAGCCTACCATGGAATTAAAACCAGCCAAACCCAGACTGAGTAGAAATTCTACAGGATAAATGACCCAGTTTCTTCAAAAAACACATAATAAAAGGGAGAGAGAGTGTGTGATAAGGAGGAACCTACAGATTAAAAGAAATGTAAGAGACACATCAGTCACCTGCTGTGTGTAGACCTTATTTGGATTCTAATTCAGACATACAAATTACCAAAAATATATATACTGAGAAAATTGGAAATTTGAACACTAAATGCATAGTTGATAATTTTTTATTGTATCTAAATATTGTTAATATTTAGATACAATTAAAAAAAACAGGAGAATTGTTGAGAATGAATTAGATCTGGGTAAATAAAACTTTTGGAGCAAACATCAAGGAGAAAAGGGTAGTAGAAAACATTGTAATGAAAAACTTTCCAGAAATCCCCAGGGTTAATACCTAAATATAGCCTCTCTTTCTAAATTTATGGTCAAGTATGAAAGTCACATAATACATAGATAAATAAAATATGTTGGCACCAAGAATTGAAAGAGAATTTAATTGGCAATATTTTAATAAACATTCCTCCCCATGAATATGGAAGATATTTGTTCAAATTCTAAGAGCACTACTAAAACAGTCCAAGTCTGATTGCCAACATGAAATATGGTATGAAATGATCCTTTTCTGGCAGACGTTTCATTCACGATCAGGATGAACGGAGCATGTCTGAACTTGCTAAATCATCTATTTTCTGATACAGTTGCAAAACAAATATAAAAAAAGAACATTTGCTATAAAACTTAGATGTATACACTGTAAAAATGATACAAATATGTATTTCTTAGCTGTAAAGACAAACTTTCAAAAATAATTTTATTCTATCAAACACAGTGTGTTATTATCAGAAGAAAAACTATGCATAAGAAATGTCCTGCTATATACTAATTTCAGGATATAAGTTTAAACCTTTGTTCTTTTTTTGTGTAGATCAAGGTTTCTCAACCTCGGCACTACTGACATTTGGGGCCGGATGATCCTCTGTGGTGGGGCCGTCCTGTGCATTGTAGGATGTTTAGCAGCAGCCCCGGCCTTTACCTTTCTAGATACCAGTACCAACACCCTCGCCAGCTGTGACAGCCCCAAAATGTCTCCAGAAATGGTCAAGTGTCCCCTGGGGGCAAAATCAGCCCCCGTTGAGCAGGATGAGTGTAGATCAATTCATGTCTTAATATCCAAGAGAAATTAATATCCATCAACATTGAAATATGCTAGGACACGTAGGCTTACAGAAACCAATGCTATCTCCTATGTCATGAATATGACAATGTATACGTAAGCTTGTTGTCAAGCGTTCTTTCTGATCAGATTCTTGGACATATTTAATTTGAGGATTATTTCAGGCTCCAGCAGTACCAGTCAGTAGAAACCAAAAGTCCCTCAAGTACGTGGATTTCTCTTTGCCAAATATTCCAATCATTTACAGAGAAACACGTGACAGTAGGACAAGGGCAGAGCACCTCATATGCATTTCGGAAAAAAAATCTTCATAAACAGTCCAAGAAAGTGACTGGAAATGTTCCATTTTCCTTTCCTTTTTTTTTCTTTTTTTAAAAATTGTTGCCCAGGGTTCATGATTTAAATTTAAAGCACTTATTTCTACTTTCCCAATGAAATAATTTTTTTCACTGGAAATTTTTCATTACAATTGTTTCATAGAAAAATACAGAAGACATATTTGTGAGGAGTTTTTTTTGGCCTAATTTCCAAATGTAGAAATTACTTTTAAATTATTATCTCCTCTTTCATTTCTACTTGTCTATGTTTTGGTTTTTTTTAAAAAAAAACTTAGTTTTTCTTCTTAAGTTCACTGTAACATTTTTGTATCGTGATTATAAACGTATATACATATTTGGGTTGTGGATACATGGTTGTGTGTTGTATCACTCTTTAAACTTTAATGATATTTTTAAGGAATCTTTACTGAATATTTAAATAAAATAATTTTTGAAAAATATGTACACATTTACTGATTTTCTGATGCCATAATTTTTCTCCTTGTTTGTCTCTTTCTGATAAAAAGCTACGTTCTTTCTATGACTCTACATTTCAACTACATTTCAAATATGTGTTGAGAAATGGGCTCCAGATAAAATATAATACTGGCTAAAAAGTACAACATTGAATAGTAGATATAAAATACTATACTGAACTCTTAAGTACTGCTCTTTAATTTACACTACTTTCATAATCACTGATAATTAATCTTCTAAAGCATGTTAATCATCCTAATTACATCATTAGTTATACATGTCAAAAAACCTAATTTTTTCATCTTTCTGATATCGAGAAAGCATGAATTTTGATATCTAAAAAATATTTTAGTTATATGATGGTCAATCAAAAATCAAGTTGTGCTGCAAGAAGAAATAAAATTACCCCAAATCTTCAATAACGCTGGCCCTTTTACTGCTTTGATCATACACAGAATATGGAAGGCCTCTCTTCCTACACGAAAGGCCAGGGGAAAGAGAACTGCTATTAACTACAATTAAACTTAGGTGTGTAAAAGGAGAGACCATTTTATTCTCTCTCTGCTTGCTTTACCCCAATTCGTCCTTGATTTCAGCACACAACACGCTCAAGGCCATTACCACCTGTGTCTTCCTGCACACAGAAGTGATGTGTGGCGCCTGCACCCTTGGGCTCTCAATGGTTACCACTGTTGAGCTCACTGCATTTCAGCCTCTGATGCTGCACCCCCTTCCCAGCCCCCACTGCAGGCCAGCACAGCATTTGCAGACTGGATGGCAATATGAGGGTGTTAAAGGAACCCATGAAAAACCCACCCTATGTGTTCGTTAAGCCTGGTGCTTGGCAAACAGTCAGCACATAGGATGATACTGAGTGAACGAATCATAAACAAACAAAGATCAAAATCAGATACCACGGAGGGCAAGTGTTCTACTGATGACAGTTCAAAAATAGAGATGAATTCCCAAGAGTTTGATTAAAACTAAATTTAGAAACTGTTTTTCTCTCAGTTTCTATCTGCTCCCCAGCAGCGTCCAAGCCCTTAACAAGTCATTAGCATGTTTTCTTTTTTCCCAACTTCGCAATTCATAACACTGCTGCCCCATCACTTTGTCTGGTTCTCTAACACCCAATCCCACTGCTCCTAAAGTGCTAAATATATATAAATTACATTTTAAATGAAAGTTAATTCATTTTAATTTTGTTTTTGATATTTCTTAACACCCTGGAGATGGCGGCTATGTTCCAGAAGGCTGCAAAGCAGAGGTGCCAGAAAGCGCAGTAGGAGAAAACCCAAGAGCGCTGCTCAGTCCCATGGCCTCTCAGTGGTCTTTCTGCTCCTCTGCTCAAGTCAGAGCAAACACCCAAGGACCTGCTGCATAACTTGCCTTCAGTACTCCCTCATTTCTCACCTTCAGGATTTACTCTGCCTCATTTTGTAATTAACCTGCATTTCGGAGGTTGTGATGAAAGTTTTATATTGTAAAATGTCAACAGAGCAATCTCTCCTTAGCACAGCACTCACAAGCTGTCGCTCTTAACCCCACACACACACACACACACACACACACACACACTCATTTCAGCCCTAGTGCTAAAAGGAAGCCCCCTGCCTAGCTTCACTGGCCAGTCTACCAGCCCATCCTTGCTCACGTTGATTCTTTTGCTGAACCCCGGGCCATTCACAAACTGAAAGAACGGAAGCAAATCACATGCAGCCAACTAAGAAATCAATTTCCCAGTGGATTATGGAGAAGGAAAAGGCAGAAGATAGCCCCTTGGAAGAGGCCACTTCATTCAACAGATATTTGGACAGTCGCTAGTACAAAGACTGTTGTAAGCCCTATGGAAATACAAAACGAATAAAGCACAAGTCCTGCCTTCAAGAAGTTTCCCTGCCTTGTTTACATGGCCCACGGTTGTCTGCCTCCATTTCCAAATCTACCTCTGACCCCCATTCTGCTCCGCCCAGCTCCAGCCAATGATGGCCTCCCATGGGGGCTTCAGTGAGACCACCCTGCTTACAGCTGCACGCCACCAACTGCACCTGAACTTGCCCTTCGGCAGCTTCATTGTTTACTCTGACTCATCACCCTGAGCTTTGTACCTCTGAGTCCTGAACCACCATAGGTTTAAGTAACAGCTTTTGAAAGAATGAAAGAAAAGAATCTCTTGATGGGGCATGGTTAGGACTAGGGTTATAAAAATGAAGACCAATTCAGAGTTCGAGGAAGTTCTTGATTCACACTTAGCTCTCCAAATATTCAGGTTGTCAGAAAAAATACAGGACACCCAGTTAAATTTGAATTTCCGATAAACAATGAAATTTAGTAAATATATCCCAAATACTGCATGGCACACACTCCTACTAAAAAAAATATTCATTATTTACCTGAAATTTAAATTTAACCGGGTGTCTTTTATTCTTATTTGTTAAGTCTGGCAACCCCACATACATATCATTTTGAGATTCCTTTGGGTTAAGGTATCTCACTTTTGAATTATAAATAGCCCCTAGGAGGGTCACATGCTTCTCAATTATTTTGAACAGTCCTTACCCAGCATTAATGGCCTCAGAAAACTGGATTTGTGAACAGAGAACAAGAGTGCAGAGTAGGAGAAGTTAGAGCTTGAAGCATTTATATTGTTAGTATTTGGGTAAGGCTACATAGAATTTAGGATTATAAAACACAGTCGGAAAGTAAAAATGGGCCACAAAAAGAAAAGGAGAGACTGGTAAACAATGGGGGAATTTGATGGGGTTCCTGGTGGTAGCTGAGGTCCTGCTGAATATTGATTCTGGGTTCATGTAGACTCCCATAGCATGAGTTATCATATCACTTCTTTCTGAAGGAAACCGCTACTTAACCTCACATAGTATTTGAAAGGCCTGTGCACTTACTTTTACTTCCTACTATACCATTAGCTCCCTAAAGGCAAGGAATCTCTTATCTGTTCTTGCGCCCCAGAGCCTAGCTCATCCCTGATTACATGGTGGGTAAACATAAATATTTGCTCCTTCTTTTGGTTGACTGAGTTGGTATGTCCAAATTTAATTGAAAGGCTGTACAACTCAGCATAATCTAGTTCACACATCGTTCCAACATTGTTCCGTCTCTGTCGCAATCCCACCTGACACTGGTGTTTGCCAAACTAACTTCTCTGGGCAAGACCAGTATGTTCCATTGGGTATCAAATAAAGCATCAGGGAGAAGAAGAGAGAGAAGCAGAAAGAAGACAAAACATGGCAGATCTTTTACTCCCATGTGAACTTTTCCAATGGGTTCCCCTCCCTCACTTTTGTCTCTCCTTCTTTGACTTAGGCCAGAATCTTATGGGTAACCGTGCATCCCTGTTTGTTGAGTCAGTTCTGGCTTATGTCTGTTGTCCCAGAATAATTATTAACAGCTCCCCCTTCACTCTCAGAAGTGCCCTGGTTTGAATGATCATCACACTCGTCGAACACTCAAGAACTCATTTTAAATAGGGAGGTGGTACGGAAATACCCAGCAGAGCACACAAAGGTTTGTCCTCAGAATGGTCATGATAAAACCATTCACCCCAGATAATCAGTGCTTCTTTTCTGCTCTACTCAAGAGCTAGAAACTAGAATAACAGACTCATACAGTGGGAAGTACTGGGGCTTTTAATCTCATTTGTTGGTTCCCAATCATGGTGGAAAGACCAGCTACACGTAAGAATCACCTAGGCTCCAGGAGGTCGCAAAAATACAGAGACTCACAGCACTCTCCCCAGCTAAGAGTATCTTATCTAGCGTATATGGGTAGAGCCAAGAAATCTGTGTTTTTTAAAAAATTTACCCAAGTGAGTCTTCCGTTCCGGTGAGTATCTGGCAACTACTGATCTGATCTAATCAACTGAACTCTGGTTGTAAGGAACCAGATTTTTTTTTTTTTTTTTTGAAAAGCTAATTCATATATTTCTCAGTTTTTATCAATTGAAAAGAAATAAATTCTGGAGCTTAAATGATTATATTACCAAAGAAACAGCCCTCTGTAGAAAATAATACAATATATTGTTACAATATTTTTTTTCAAATTTAAGACCAAAGAAAAAGAAATAATAATTCAAATTTTACTCTCAAGAAAGTCAATTTTTAAAAAACAACATTCATTGGCTATTATTAGGTTAAATAAGTATTATATGCATAGTGTGTGAGGTTTGCACTACACAATTATTTTGAAGAAAAAAATTTTAATTTTCATCAAAATTAATATTTTGGTGACATTCTCAGATATTAGATTTTTACCTCTATTTTATTTTTGGTTCATTTATGGCTACATTTTTAAAAAAACTTGAGTCTATTCTTACTCCCTCCCCCCGCCCCACCAAACATACAGAACTTAAAAGGGACTAGACATTTAGAAGGTGAGCCACATGGGGGCCTTGTGTGTAAGCCTGAGCCCGCCAGGCTGTTAGGAAACACACCACTGGAGGAATAGCCAAGCCATGTGCTAACTGCTTTACAAGCACTGCATCATTTAATCCTTTACAATGAGGAGGCAGACACTACATTAATCAACTTGCTCAAAGTTCGACATCCAAAGGAAATGCTCAGATCTAGATTCAAGCTGACATCAGAGCCTGAAAATACCCACTATATTCTCTATGTACAAAATATTTATTTGAATTAGAAATATTTTTAATGGTGCTTTGTAGTTAGGCCCAGAAAAAAACAAAAAACAAACATACAGGGAAGGTGAAAGGGTCGAGAAAATTTGTTAATTCAGTAGCTCTAAGTAGACTAGAAATCACTAGAAATTACACTTAAATGACAGGATGCAAATAGGAAAGAAAACTCATTGCTTCATGTCTTGAGTTCATCCATTCACTATGCGGGACCGTCCCTGAGGCAGGCCAGCCCCTTTGAAAACATAATCTCCTATCAGCCAACATCACCATACTTGTTAGTCCTCATTATTAAGACTTTCGGGTCCCCCGAATCTTGATTCACAAAGGTTCGATTTGCTGTGTGCAATACCATGGGTGGCTGGGAGGATGGCTAGATCCGATTTCCAAGACTTGTTGATTTGGCTCAAAAACAAAATGGGAGAACCTGCCTCCTGCTTACATGCCCAAAGATAGTCTGAATAATTTTGGTCTCAGTTTGCCGGTGTTCAGCCCCTTATACACTTCATGGACATGACGGCTGGCACAGTCATTTTTGGAGACTTGAAAATCAGGAGGATAACGGCAGTGGCAAGGGTCACTTCCCCATGACCCACTTCTCAAGTGATAACAATGTGGTGACTATGAGAGGAAAACAGCTGGTCCAATTCATCTGCAGACATAATTTAATCCTCCTGAACTGCAGTAGTTAGGGAGAAAAAGGACTTGGATGATAAATTTTCATTAGAAGGCAAAAGACACATTTAAGGGGAGTCAAGAGAATCGAATTTAGAAGAAAGGTCTAGAAAAATGAGGACTAAAGGATGTTATTGAATTTTGCAGAATGGTGTCTTGTTAACCTTCAAGAGAGGTGTTAGAGTAAAACAGCTAAGAATTAAGGATGGAGTGAAGAGGAGAGAAATGGAAGCAGCTGGCAGAGACAACATGCTTCAGGATTTTGATAAAGAACTGAAAAAGAGAACAACGTTGGTAGCTCAAGGGAGGAACAAAGTAGAACCAAGACCTTTTCAGGATGGGTGAGATCAATGTAGGACTGAAGCCTGGGAGAAAGGCCAACAGACAGGGAGAGAGGAAACATGAAGTTGAGGACCAGGGCAATGGAAAGGAAGATAAAACCATTCAATTAAAGATGAGGGGGACCTTCCCTGGTGGTCCAGTGGTTAAGACTCTGTGCTTCCACCGCAGGGGGCACGGGTTCGATCCCTGATCGGGGAACTAAGATCCTGCATGCCGTGCAGCGTGGCCATTTTTTTTAAAAAAAAAAAAAGAGGGACAAAAGAAATGTGTAGGGAAAGGGGATCAGGGGAGACCCACATGGAGCTCAGCCAAGGGGTTCCATGGGAAGGATTTTAAATATGAAGAAGGGAAGGAATGAAGGGCAAAAAATGAACATATCAAGGGCATATATTATATTCCAGGAACTATACTGAATCCTTCATAGTTGGCATTTCACTTAATACACCTAACATCCTATGATATAAGTATGCTCCTCTTCGTGAAAGAGGAAACTGAGTCATAGATACTAAGTAAAATGACATGGTGGACCCAGGATTAAAACACAAACCTTCCTTATCTTTGTGACTTGAACACACGATAAAACAGAAAAAGGAAAAGAGATGTTACTGGGGAAAGAAATTTTGTCCACATTACCATTTTAGCCACTGCGAAATTAATCACAATAACCAATGTGATTATGTGATAATTCCTGCCAGGATAACTCCTACCAATTCCACCAATTTGGTCTTATCTCACTTCTTGTTTTTTAAGAGATAACTACAAAAGGAGCAGATGTCACGTTTCAAATTTGATACATGATTTGTGCAAAGAAGAGATAAAAAACTAATTTATATTCCACCTAACATAATGAAAAACACCCAATAAAATTTCCAATTGATTCAGCCTTCTAAAGATGAAAACCAAGACTATTCTCCAAGTCTTAACTGAATTCTTGATATTTTACCTGGCAACAAAGACAAAATAATAAAAACCGCACATGGACCCAAGAAAAGACATTCTTGCCCAGCGGTCACCAACCTTGTGTCCCACACCATCAAGAAATTCACAAATGGCTGTTTGTAAGCCAGTTTTAATATTCCCTAAATCTGTTGAAAAATGGGAATCTGCTCTCAGTAAGGCTGCTCAAATTCTATGAAATGCCAAGCACATTTGCCTTTCACCAGAATCATATCAACTCAATGTGGTAAATGTAGTGCTTACTAAAGCCTTGGATTAACGACTAATGTCAGTATCGGAAATTCTAGATCATGTCTGGTGGGCTAGACCTTCTTACTAGATGAATACAATGCAGTGCCAGCACTGAAAGATTTCGAGTTTGTAACTGACCTTAGATACAAGCAGCAAGTGAAACAATGGGTATCACTGGAAAGCTCTTCAAGAATCTGAAAGTTTTCTTTACTATTTATTAGTATTTCAATTGTGACTGTGATGTCATAACATCACCATAAAACATTTTCTGCAATGTGCTCTCCCGAACATTAGTTCCATGAGACTTTCATGAATGTTATACACATATAGGATTCTGTTGATCAGGTGAGTTTAGCAAAGGTTGGTTTAAACAAATTTCAAGAGCATCCTAAAGTGCAGGATGACTGAGTCTTTTAATATGTTACTGTGAACTATAAACCCCCCAAGGAGGGGTACTGATATACGGCATTTTCAGAATGTATTTGACCAAAGATTTTCTCTTCTGTAGGGTATCTGAAGGGGCATCTTGGGGTTCCCCAAAATATACTTTAGGAGCACTGAAATGGACAATTGATAATTACATGTCACTGATAAAACCTGGATCAGAAACAGAAAATGAGTGGGCATGGGTAAATCAATTTGATTGCTTCTCACGACTTCATCATTACTGTTTATTTTTTCTTAACAAATTTCCAGTTCTACACAAACACCCCTACACACTATAGAAAGAGTATTTTAAATCAGGAGGAGCAGAAGCCATTCTCAATCTAACCCATGTTCTGTTGGGTCTTGCCCTCCCCAACTACTGGGGAGCCCACAGTTCCTTATCGAGCTGCCCCCAATTACTTCAAGGAGCCCTCGACAAGTGCCTAGAGGCTCCTGAATAACTCCTGTTAGCCTCCACACAGTACCTACCGTGCATCCCTCAAGAGAGACCTGCACGTCCGTGTAGAGGTCCCTCCTCGGTGTCCCCAGGAGCCATAAAGGAGCTGCTTCCCACTGATCAACCAGCAGGCCCCTCCAATACCACCAACAGGTACCACCACGTCCAGAATCACGAGGCCAGTGCCACCAAGGACCTACCTGCACACACTGTCCTTGAGATGCCATACGTCTCCAAAGGGCCATAGCTACTCTCTCTCCCTTTATGTTACATTTTGTCACATAGGGCATCAAGATGATGTTTCTTTGCATCCTTCCCTATGTTCCAATACAAACATAGCTTTCAGCTTTTACTGTCAGAGGGCAATTCTCTCCATGGATCTCCTCCCTTTCTACACATCCTTCCAGCAGAGGCCCTGACTGCCTTTTTTGGGGACTAATTTTTCAAAGATGTTTGTAGAGGGAATTGATTTCTAAAATATAGTGCCCCCTCCCTCCCAAGCAGAGGGCAGCCTGAGACACCACCACCCTTCGGAACAAAGGGTACATATGACTACTGCCCACTGTAAGAGATACAGGTTCTCTGAGCTCAGGGTTCCTTTCCTGTAATGGAAACCACTGCACGCCTGTGTCCACCTAGTCCTCCTCATGTTGCCCTGGGGAAACTGGGGCTCAGGGACCTGACACAAATGCTGACCCCCTGTGGCTACTGCTTTGCAGTGAATAATAAACCGCCTTTCGTCTCTGACACAGGTATGGTGTCATCCGCCAGCATCCATGAAACTGGCAGGCTACCTTGTTAGTTTGCAAGTAAGGAAAAAAGATCTCAGACCCTTCACAGATCTTGACATTTATATTTAGGAACCTGTTGTCTGGAATTAAGATCTAAACAAGATTATGGAACTCAACTAGAAAAAAATCCAAGACTGAGACTTTGACATTGAACCAAGTTTGTCTTTAGGCTGAATCGTCCCCCAGCCCCCCGAAGTCCTAAGTTTCCTATGATTTAAAAACAAAAAAGAAAAAAGAAAAACCAGAAAAACACAACAAAAGGCTGAAACTTTCTGAGTTCTTGTGCCAGGCACTGATTCTTTCATTTAACGCTCATGACAACCATGGGAGGGAGTTTCCATCATTACAACCCAGGCAGGCTGATGCCAAAGGTGATGCCACCACCACCCCACATGGACTGAACCCCGGAGTACACACCACTTAGGACCGAGCAGATTTGGTCTTCATGTGTTATTGCTCTCTCACTTAATTGTACTATCCCTCACCATTCACACCTGTAAAGGGGAACTTGCTTGTGAAATGCTACCACTTGCTACAAAACTCCTTCCAGGGAGGAGTGAGGTTCTTCCTGGTCCAAACGTCTTCAGGTCACTCAGAGACCTCCACCCGCGGAAGTGTCGTTAGCTCTGTATAAAAGCAGCAGAGCTGCAATCACTAAGCTCCATCTCATGTAAACTATTATATACAGAATGGATAAACAACAAGGTCCTACTGTACAGCACAGGGAACTATATTCAACACCCCGTGATAAACCATAACGGCAAAGAATATGAAAAAGAATGGATATATATGTATAACTGAGTCACTTTGCTATACCGCAGAAATTAACACAATATTGTAAATCAACTATACATACTCCAATCAAATAGATTAAAAGAAAAACAAAGCTCCATCTCAGGTGTACATTTTTTGTTGTTGTTCCATTTTCAGTTAAGCTATGGAAATCAAAAAAGGGCAGAAAACACTTTCCATGGATGCCTGAATGACATTAGGTTCTTAGAGTACTCAGAGCCCTTAGAGAAAGGTGCTGATTAAGTATTAGCTTCACTCTGTTACGTGAAGTGCCATCAGGATGGCCACCTATCTTTTGTTGAAAAACTTTGGGCCAATTTATGATGAATGGTGAAACAGTTCTGCCCTCACCTTATTTGCTATAATCACTCCTTCTATTTCCTCTTCCCTCAGGTACATTAGTGCTCACTTATACACACAACCTTGCTGTTAATAAAAAAGAATTATGTCCAAGTAAGATTTTATTCCTTCCATCAGATGTTTACTTAAGGAGGCTTTATTGCATAAAGAACTACCCTTACTGGGCGCACAAGCAGACTTATCTTTTTAAACTCATTTCCCATCTTTCCATACTTTAAATCTTAGTCTGTCATGGGGATTTCATTTAGTGCAGGAATTGTGACTTAGTGTATTGTTTGTTTCATATATAGGATCTTGAAGAAAGGAGAAGTGTTAGACTATTACCATTAGATGCCTAGAAACTGGCACAGCTGCTTCTCAAGAGGCAGAGAAAGAATGGTTTATTTAAAGATTATCTTTGGTACAAAAGGGCCTGTACGAATTGGACATTTCCTAACTGGTACAAATGTGGAAAACAAAGAGGTGATACATATTAAAATCCATAAAGAAAAGTTATGTCCTTTTCCCCAGTAAGTCCCAGTAACATTAGTCATAGAGTTGCATTCTAGGAAAATAATTCAAAGTCAGGAAAATAAAACCTATCTGAACAGAGGAGCCCACTGAAAAACCAGACTTAAGAGCACAAAATCAGAGCCATACTAAGTGTGTCACAAAAGACACATGCAGTCCCCTCCCTACCAAGAGAGACTTCTGGATAAATATCGGAAGGAAACACAAGAAAGGAAACAACACTGCTGTCAGGATGGTAGGAAAACAGGATATAATTCTGGTCTTAATTCTCTATCACTACAAAACTGCTTTAGCAGCAAAATTTACTATAAAAAAAGGAAATATCTTACCTGAAATTCTTTCTACCTTTCTAAATTATTTTCATTTAAAACACCCAAGTTAAGTTCCACTTTTACCACACACCTTTGATCTTTACTTCTTTGAATCCACATCAATTTCCAAACCAGTAGCTCTCAACTAGGAGTAATTTTGACCCCCCTCCCCCGGCAACATTTGGCAATATCCGTAGACAGTGTTGGTTGTCACGACAGAGGGCGTGCTACTATATAGAAGCTGGGGATGGTGCTAAATATCCTACAGTACATAGGACAGCTACAGCCTCCCACAACCAAGAATGATCCAAAATGTCAAGAGTGCCAAGGTTGATAAACCCTGTACTAAACCATACAATTATGTAATGTTTTTAAATATTTTGCAAAATAAGTAAATGAGAATGAGCAAAAGATTTGAAAAGACACTTAAACAAAGAAGATACATGAAAGACAAATAAGCATATGAAAGGATGCTTAGCATCATTAGTCATGAGGGAAATGCAAACTAAACCACAATGAAATACCACTTCATAACCACTAGAATGGCTATGATCAAAAAGACAGATAATGAGCAAGTGTTGTCAAGGATATGGAGAAACAGGAACTCTCCTATACAACTGGAAGAAGTATGTAAAACGGTCTAGTCATTTTGGGAAAATAGTTTGTCAGTTTCTTAAAACATTAGACACACAATTCCTATATAACTCAGCAATTCCACTTCTGGTTATTTACCCAAGAGAAATAAAAGCATGTCTACACAAAGACTTCTATGCACATGTACACAGCAACTTCATAATAGCTAATCACTAGAAACAATCCACATGTCCAATACCTGGTGAACAGATAAACAAAAGATGGTACACCCCTACAATGGAATACTACTAAGCAATAAAAGGGAAAAAGCCACTTATGCGTGAAACAGCATAGCTGAATATCAAGTGTTTAACAAATAAGCTTAAGTGTTTCACAAAAATTAGAACAACTACCTCAAATGTCAAAGAGCTATAGTAAGAAAGTTAAGTGGAGAAATACTATTGTGATCTAAAGAAAGACACACCTAGCGCACACCTGGACATTCTTCAGGAGCCCAGAACCCACAGCGATTAATGCTCATTCCCATGAAACTGATATGGTGTTCAGGGCATGTTTGAAAAACGAATTGTTCTTAGAAGTTCACATTCTTTCCATCTTGCTCTAAATTACCAGCCATCCACAACTCCATATAATAGTATTCAAGTAATCATTAATACGTAGTTGTTTAGGAATGAATTTACTTTCTAAAGAAAATTAAACGAAAGATAAAGGAGGAAAAATAATTAAGTTAGAAAGTATGCAAATTTTTATTTAATCTGCCACACCCATAGAAAGGCATAGCAAGTATAATTATTTGGACCATTAGATTATATTCTAGGTTGTAAAATTAACTGTAATAGAGAAAATATTAGATGTTAACCACACTGATTCACTTCCTGGGAACAAAGGAAGACTACATTTCCCAGTATCCCTTGCAGTGAGGGTGGGGTCCAGCTGTCAGTGTCTTGGCCAAGGGAACGTAGTGGGAAGAGATATAAGCTACTTCTAAACCTGAAATCAAAATCCTGCATGTTTGCTACACTTACTGGGGATGGGGATGGGTAAAGACTGGGAAAGGACACAAAATTTTCTTCTATGTCCTGTTTCTTGATATGGGTGCTGGTTACAAGAGTGTGACCAGTTGTAAAAATGCACTGAGCTGCACACTCATGATTATGCCTGTCTCTGTTATACTTCCGTAATAAGTTTATTGAGCATGATTTTACCTCCCTATTCCTCTTCATTTTTTGTTTTTGTCTGCATCGGGTCTTAGCTGCGGCAGGTGGGATCTTCGTTGCGGCATGTGGGATCTTTTGTTGCAGTGAGTTTGCGGCACACAGGCTCTCTAGTTGAGGCACGCAGGCTCAGTAGTTGTGGTGCGTGGGCTTAGTTGCCCGATCAGGGATCAAACACGCATCCCCTGCATTGGAAGGTGGATTCTTTACCACTGGACCACCAGGGAAGTCCCCCCCGTTCCTCTTCTATGGCCACTTCTATTCCTACTTCTATGACTACATGTTCTGATGGCAGACTTGGGAGATAGAAGCAGTCCCTATAGAATGCCACCAATGGGGTTGGTTTGTTGCTGCAGCATAGCCTAATATGCTAACATCATCCACTACACAATAGTTTGCCTCAGTAGAGGGTATGGTACCAAGGAATTACAGAGAGTGCTTGTACTAGTATCCTTCAAGATCCAACTATAAAAGTTTTAAGACAGTATTTTTTAAACTATGGTGCATGAACCATTATATCAGGAGCACCTGGGATGCTTGATTAAAATACAGATATTTCACACCAGAATTTCCAGGAAGGATAAATGGGAAACTGAATTTTTTTAATGAGTTCCCTAGGTGATTCTTATGCATATAAGAATTTGAGAACTATTATTACAGCATGATGACAAAAGTCACAATAGCTGTTAAATACTAAACTCTTATTTTAATACCCGTAAGTGAGGGCATTAACACAAAGGTTTACCCTTTGTCTCAGTGGATTAAGGCACGGGAGTCTGCTCCTCCTCCTTAGAGAATCATAGAAAAAAGCTCTCGACTGAGCACAGGAGAGCTAGATTCTAATTGTAGTTCTACTGGAATTCAACGTACGACCCAAGGAGAGTCATCCAAATTATTGTAGCTTCAGTTTCCTCATCTGCAAAACTTGAAGAGTTGGCCTAGAATCTATGGTTTCAAAACGAAAATGTAAAACTAGTAAAAACTGGTTTAGTAAAAACTAAAAACTCATCATAAAGCAAATCTTATGCGTAAGGCAGTACATAGAAAAAAAACAAAGGGATGGCTGTTCCGGTTGGAAAGAGAGAGGGAGATACACTGACCCACCCAGGCCTCCAACTGCCCCGGGCCCTGGGGTGCCCATAGAACCCACAGAACCATCCACCCTAGAGCAGAGTTTAAAACCTCCGCTCTAGTTCATCTCTTAGATTCCTTATACATTCTTGAAATTTTGACAGACATGATTATCACCTGCAAAAGCCTTTAATTAAAGTCAATTCTACCATTTTGTTATTTTTAGAGCTGACTTATTTCCTCTACTCCCATTTGGGGAAGAGGGTGGGTTATGCTAGAACTAGAGAAAAATAAATTCAACCGAAATCTATTAACCCTGATTATGAACTCTACGAACTAGCACAACTAAATCCTCAGACAATTTTGCATTCTTTGGCTAGAAAGATCTCTACCCTTCTTTGAGTACAGCTCACCCCGATTTTGCATGGCAGTTCAGAGATGGCAGCCTCTCCTGTCCATCACCCAGGGCCTGTGTGGAAAGTCCTATAACCAGTCTGCAGATCTCTGCACTAACTGATATTCTGCTATTACAGTCAGGGAGTTTCAGTACTGAAACCATTTTTGAAAGTCACTGTAAATCTTTGCCCAAATTTCTCTGAACCAAATATCACTGCACATTAACAGGATATTAATCTTAATTGCCTTTCCTAAAGAGTTCATCTCATAGATTTATAAGTTCTTGTCTTGACCTCTTATGATTTCCCATTCTTTTGAGATATTTTTTAAAAATCAAGGATGTTCATGAACACTTATGACTAAAATCCTTTGTTAGAGAGTTTATTTCTCAGGTCCAATCAGACAAGGACCAAAATGAAGAGGTATCTTGGTTTCTCCTGACACTTTTATACTGACTAAACACACAATACAGTGTAAAGTTAAATATAATCCTACTAAAATTTGTCATGTGATTCACTGTATTATTTGACATCTCCATAGGAAAAAAAATCAGTAAATTAGTTTAAGTGGCAAGATATGCTTTGGGTCAGCAAACATTTTCTGTAGAAGTCCAGAGAGTAAATATTTCTCTTTGCAGACCAGCTACTCACTTCTTTCACTGTGGTGTGAAAGCAGCCAGATAACACGTAAATGAATGGGCATGACTGAGTTCCACTGAAACTTTTTTACAAAAACAGGTGGAGGGCTGGATTTGGCCAGCAGGCCCTGGTCTGCTGACCCCTGACTTAGAAAGAAATTTTTATGCGGGAGGAAAAAGACGTAACCAAAATATTACTTCCTGAGATGAGCTAAAGATTATCCAGTTTGCCAATTAAGAATATCAAGCTTATTATCTCAAGAACCTATGGGGTAGGACATTAGAAATGTTATTTCCTGTTTTTATACTTTTCCTTAAAGAAATGAACTCATTTAAAAACCAAAGGAAAGTTTCTTCTCTATTACCCACTATTACTGACTGGCTTGGGTTGAAGACCAGCAAGAGGCATTCATGATCTACTTTTCTAACTTTCTTTTTACACTTCCCTTTCTTTTGATAAATCTCAAAGCAGCCCTGCAGAAGTTTACTTTACAGAGACAACGAAAAATTACACCTGGCAAAGAAGTTAGTCCAAAAATAAAGAATCAGTGGCAGAACCAGGGATGAAATAAAGACATCAACTCCACCACCCACAATTTTTAAAATACTGTCCATTGACATTTTTTTCGTTGTGTGTGAAACACTGTTATACATTCAGCTTCAAGACAAGTCCCCTGGTCCCCCCCAGACACATATATTTCACATGTCAGAGAATGCCACTTGCACCCCTTTTACAAAGAATTTCTGCAGACCCCAGAAAGGGGTAATGAAGATTTTCAATCTAGGGCAGAGCAGAGGCCTTGCTTAGACACAGGGAGGAAAGGCAGCACTTCCAGGTTGTAAGGTTTGATTCCAAGTCAGAAAAACAAACACACACATTTATTATAACACACATAAAAGGAGCAGAGCTAGAGGCTGGGAGTAATCCTCAGGGTTTAGATTAAGAATTTGATGTTATTTGGCTTCTGGGGCCCAATTTCAAAGTGTAGGGAAGGGAGTGTCCCCACACCAACGAGCAATTCTGAAACCAGCTGGGTGGGTGTCCTACAACTCAGTACTGACACCATCTACCCAGAGACAGCATCAGATTCCACAGGTTAAGGGCTCAGTCCCACAAGACTGCCCTCCACCCCCCCACCACAGGACTTGCACCCTCTTCAGATGCCAGCTGCAAGCCCAGGCTGTTACCTGTGCTTCCGACCAATCGGCTATAAATTAGAGATTCCTATCAGCCCCTCCTTGGGTTCAATCCATTTGCTAGAGCGGCTCATAGAATTGAGAAACATTTTACTTACGAGACCACTGGTTGATTATAAAAGGATGTAAGTCAGGAGCAGGCAGATGGAAGAGATGCAGAGGGCAGGTATGGGGAAAGGGTGTGGACCTTCCATGCCCTCTCCAGGAGCCACTCTCCTAGCACCTCCACGTGTTCACCAACCTGGAAGCTCTTGGAACCCCGTCCTTTTGGGTTTTCAAGGAGGCTTCATCACACAAGCATGATTGATTAACTCATTGGCCACTGGTAATTGATTCACCCTTGAGCCCCACTCCCCTCCCCGGAAATCAGGGGGTGGGACTGAAAGTTCCAACCCCCTAATCAAGGTTGGTTCCCCTGGCAACCAGCCCCCTCCTTAGGAGCTTTCCAAAAGTCACCTCATTAACACAAACCTAGTTGTGGTGGAAAGGGCTTGTTTTGAATAACAAGACACCCATTTCACCTTTAAGGCTCTGAAGGGATTTCAGGAACTGAGGACAAGAGATCCAATATTATAACAAAAGATGCTCCCATTGCTCCTATCCTCAGGAAATTCCAAGGCTTTAAGAAGCTGTGAGCCAGGAGTCCTGTATAAAGACCAAATATATGAGAAATACGTTTTGGTCATCTGAGTGACCAAATATATATTTCTTATAAATCACAATATCTCAGATGTTTTCTACTAAGAGGATGGTTAATAGTGAAATGAATGTGACTACCAGATACAAAGATGAGCAGAGATTTCAGCAATGAGGTAGCATGTGGCAAAGTATTTGTAAGCCCAGGACGCTAAGTGTGTTCCCAGTTAGGGTCCTGGAACATAGTAAGATGTCTAGTGTTAAAGACGGGTGGTGACGGTGGTAGATTTGATATTCCAGACATGGTCACAGCAATATAGATTCCACCTCACACACACTTCTTACAGTTTGACACTGGCTCCCTTCCACTGACAGGTGAGGCTTCTATCCACTCTGCTTGAACCTGGGCCTCTCTTTGTGGCTGCCTTGACCAACGGAATACAGTAGAAGTGACACTGCGCGGCTTCCAAAGCTAGTCGGAAAAGGTGCGACAGCCTCATTCCCACCCTCTTGGGACACACAAATTGGACGTCTGGATGCCTGAAGCTGCCATGCTGGAGAGACCCTGCTGCTCCACGCCCCCCCCCCACCCCGCCCCATTAAATCTTCTGTGTCCTCGTACCAGACATCCTGGAAAAGAAATGCTCTGCCCCATTGGAATTCCTGACCCACAGAATCTATGAACATGATAAATGGTCGTATTACACCACTAAGGTCTGAAGTCATTGGTAACACAGCCACAGTAACTGAAGCAGTTGGATATAAAAACTGTATTCAAGCCAAGGGGCAGTAAACTTTCTTTAAAGGGCTAGACAGTAAATGTTTGAGACTTTACAGGCCACGTGGTCCCAGTTATAACTTCTCAACTCGGCCAGTGTGCCAAGAAAGCAGCCAGGCAAGATGTAAATGAATGGGTGTGAGTGTATTCCAATAAAACTTTATTTACAAAATCACGTGGTGGGTGGGGATGGTGGGGGGAGGGCAGATCTGATCCGCGGGATAGAGTTTGCTGACTCCTATTCCAGGCAAAGGAAGAAACCTGATGTTAGGCCCAGAGGCAGCAATGTGGCTGTTTATTCTAGAGATAACATAACCTACTGTGGAGGCAAAAGAAAGTACTCAGAGAGCAGGATGGCTTGGTACTTAAGCATATGGCCTGTGGCTCCAGATGACTTCTTGGCAAGCCACTTACCCGCTCTGTGCCTCAGTTTCCTATCTACCTCTTAGGTCACTGTGATGGTTAGCTGACATGTACAGGCCTTGGATGCCTGGCACAGAAGAAGCACTATTTAAATGCCTGTTGCTATTTTTACAGTGGTTAACTAGGGGAGAAACTATAGAAAGAGAGAGAAGGAGACAAATGTGAGAAATAAGGCAGAAGAAGGAACTCTGCGATAAGCTGGACAAGGGGCAGGAAGGAGCCGAGGTGTGTCTGGGAGACCCTTAGCACTAGAAAGAGGCTAGCACAGCCAAGCAGGACGGGAAGATGGCGGGATCCCAAAGAGGGAGACAGGCGGGGGCTGCCTTTTAGGTTTCATTTAACAACTGTCTTAGAAGTTTGTTCCTGATTAGAAATGCAATTCATAAAAACCTTGCGTCATAAAGGAAACATAACTACGTTGAGAAAAATCTCATGCAGTCTCACTACTCAGAAATAACCAACTCTATTTTCCTGAACTATACAAAATTGCCATTTTTTCAGGTCGAAAAAAGGTTGACCCTCAGCCATTTCATATTGTTAGATTTCCCTTCTGATATTTTACACACACACACATATATACATATACACATAAATATATCAAGAGGGAAAATAATATTTTACCTGTAATTGTTAATTTATGTCTAATAACAAATTAAATAACATTTTAAATATTTTACAATAATTACCATATGTAAAGGAATGATAGAAATAGAAATAGAAATACAGGGGACTTCCCAGGCAGTCCAGTGGTTAAGACTCCGTGCTTCCACTGCAGGGGGCACGGGTTCGATCCCTGGTGAGGGAACTAGAATTCTGCACGCCGCACAGTGTGGCCAAAAAAAAAAAAAAAGAAAAGAAATACATATAACAAAATTATGTGTCACAGGTTTGTATAGTTATCATTTTTTTTACTTACACATTATCTCTTGACCATTTTCTCATGAAATTAATGTTGCTTTTATAAGAAAGCCTTTTAAAGGATGCTTACCATTCCACCTACTCATTACTGCCCGAGATTTACATTGCCATATACATCCCAATGGCATCCAAATAAAGATGCAGCGATCAGTTCATGAGAAACATCAAGAGTTTAGGAGGAACATCTACTCTGACATGATGCTCTACTTAAAAGGTGACAGAAGAATTCTGTGACATTTGTGCTACAGAGCCCTGTTTTTCCAGAATGACTGTTTGCCCTGAGGTCTCGTTTGACTCTTTACTCGGATTTCTTACAAACGAACAATAAATTTTGTATTGTGTCTTTAGCCATGATTCATTGGTAAGTAGTTAAGCTGATCTACAACAGGGTATAAATCATAACAAATAAAAAAAATATGTATAAATCGAGTTCCTTTGACAAACTAAGTTTGCAACTTTTCCCTAGTCTGGAACTCAGGATCTCACAAAGCGAAGTGACACAAGATTTTAAAACGAAAATTTTATGTTTACTCGATGGCTAAGAGAATATCTTACTGCATTCAGCTTGAACTTCTTAGGCAAGCTTATCTGGCAATTTTAAAGGCCAATAATCAGGAGTAAGCTACATCAAAAATGCTAGTCACCAAGAAAAAAATACATACAGAGAAAAACTTCAACCACTCATACTGCTAAAGGGCTTTTATTTTTAATTAACTTCTAACTTGATGATAAAGAACTTAATAAATCATTAAGTTCATATAACATGACAACATAGGAAAATTGAAATGTATCATAATGTTCCCTTAAATTTCAACATTCCAAAATAAAATAGCTACAGATTCTCAATAAATATTTCTAACTTCAATTTTGACTCAGTTGAAAAAAGATGTGGCCCAAGGTAAGTCAAATAAATGTACCAAGAGAAATGTACTCTTCAATATGTACCTGAGCAAGACGGATAATAGATGAAACAAATAACTGAGGACCGACACTTAAGTCATTTCCAGTTTCCTAAATAAGATGAGAAGTCACCTTCGAATGTGGGTAAGTCATACGTTTTTATCCTTTCTCATTTTACAGAGAAAGTAAAGCATCCTAAGATTGCAGGTAAAAAGCAATACGTGAAAGCTTCTCTAAATATGTAAAGTCCACACTCTTAAAACTGAGATGCAAGCCATTTTTCAAGGTATTCACTAGGTCAATATTCATCCAACAAGAAACTCAACTGAAAAATATCTTTCAGACAAAAATGATTAAATGCCCATCTGTCACTTGGAACTTATAGCAAAACTCGAGCCACTCACGTAAAGCACTCTCAGGAGGTCAATGTCTCTTTTGAGGAAAGTCTGTCCCAGCTTCTTTATGACAATATTTTCCATAAATTCTAGGTGCTTTCCACCCATCCTTCAACCTTTACGTGTGAAGAGACCAACTTAATCTGGTAAAATGCATTTATATTTTATTTTTAAGGCCAGCAATGAGAAGTGTTTCCAAAAGTAAGGCCTTATTCTTGTTTTCAAAAGCATGAAGGACAAGAGAATTAACTTTTATTAAGCCTTTGCTATATGCCAGGTACTTCATCCTAAAGGGAACCATATCAGGACAGAATGGAGACTTGGGGGTGGATTCCATTCTGGAAATGAGATTGGCCAACACAAGCCAGAGCTCTAGAACCCGAGAAGTCTGAGCAAGCTATCAAAACTGAGGCTCAGAAACACAGGAACGAAGAAACGCAGCTGTAACCATGTCTGTACTGGGGTTGCCCGGAAGAAGGTAGTAAAGGAGGCTTGATCCAGAGCCTCAGTCCTGTTGTCCTTCGGGCCTCAGGTCACAGTTTACAATAGGAGAAACCAAGGATCCTTATGCCTTCTTCGGAGAAACCAGCCAAACAACCAAATACACAAAGCAAGGCACCAAAAAATGTCATTAGGCTTTCTAACAAACTATGAAGAGAATTTAAAAATCCAATGAAATAGCATTAGAATTCCTTTAGACCTGGCTGAGGTGCAAGATTTTATCCTGAAAATGAGGAAAAGATGAAAGCAACTAGCAATTACTAAAGAATTAGTTCACTTTAATGACAACCACAAGGTGGTTATGAATTTTTGACTCATTAACCTGAGCTCCCCTGAGTTATGAAATCTGTCCCCTTAGAAAGTGGAATCGTTAAGAAATTGATTTGGCTTCAGGTTATAGTGACTTAAACAAGACAGAAATGTATTTTTCTCTCACATAAAAGTCTAGCCTGTATGTCAACCAGGCTCTGTGAAGTTGTTGGGAGTGTCCTGGCGTCCTGAGTGCCATGCAGCCCAGCCTCCTTCCATCTTGATGCTCTGCCATCCCCATGGTGCTGGCCTTGACCACACCAAGATGGTGCCCCACTAGGTCTGCATTCCATTCCAAGGGAAAGAGGACAAAAATTAGTCTAATGGCTGCCTAGTTATGGGGAAAAGTGCCTGCTAAAGAAATTGAAGGATTTTTAAATTATAGAACAGGGGTCAACAAACTACAGCTCACAGACCAAAGTTAGCCACTGACTGTTCATGGCCAAGGGGATAAGAATGGTTTTTACATTTTTTAAAAGTTGTTTAAAAAATAAACAAAAGAGAAATAATGAGACAGAGACCGTCTGTGGCTCTCAAAGCTTAAACTATAAACTATCTGGTCTCTTACCAAAAAAGTTTGCCAATGTCTGTTATAGAGGAGGGAAGAATGGATACAGGGGAGGAACTGGAAGTTTCTGCCTCAGCAGTTAATGTCTTTTCAACAATGAGAATACTTATAATTAAGTTAACAATTGAAATCACACAAGTTCATAGGATTAATATTTTTTAGTAAATTTTATGAACAATCTACGTTTGTTATTTAAGTGATTTAAGAAACACATTAGTCTTGCCACTTTTAAGCTGAAAGGAATAAGAAAATTGTGTTTGTAAACAGAATTAGAACATTTCACAGACTTGTTTGCTTTGTAAGTTTAATTTACTATATTTATGAGAGTACTTGTTTTTGTTGGCCACACTGCGCATCTTGTGGGATCCTAGTTCCCCGACCAGGGCTCAAACCTGGGCCCACGGCAGTTGAAACCACCGAGTTCTAACCACTGACCCGCCAGGGAATTCCCTATATGTACTTTCAAATCCTTAGAAAGCTTTTGATTATTTGCATATTCAGTTGTCCTATCAGTCACTGGAAAACACTTCAAAGGAAAATATAATATATTAAATGCATAATTGTAGTGTGACATATTTAAGACAATTTAATTAACTACCTTTGAAAATGGGTCTGATCATTTAAATAAGTATCCTTTGTTTGATGTGAGTTAATGAAATTCTATTCAAAGAAAACGTGAAGGTGACTGTCCTTATTTTACTAGATTTAAAAATAGAAGGACATGGAAGCAACCTAAGTGTCCATCGACAGATGAATGGATACAGAAGATGTGGCACATATATACAATGGAATATTACTCAGCCATAAAAAGAAACGAAATTGAGTTAGTTGTAGTGTGATGGATGGACCTAGAGTCTGCCATACAGAGTGAAGTAAGTCAGAAAGAGAAAAACAAATACCGTATGCTAACACATATATATGGAATCTAAAAAAAAAAAAAAAAAAAATGGTTCTGATGAACCTAGGGGCAGGACAGGAATAAAGATGCTGACGTAGACAATGGACTTGAGGACACGGGGAGGGGGAAGGGTAAGCTGGGACGAAGTGAGAGTAGCACTGACATATATACACTACCAAATGTAAAATAGATAGCTAGTGGGAAGCAGCCACACAGCACAGGGAGATCAGCTCGGTGCTTTGTGACCACCTAGAGGGGTGGGATAGGGAGGGTGGGAGGGAGGCACAAGAGGGAGGGGATATGGGGATATATGTATACATATAGCTGATTCACTTTGTGATACGGCAGAAATTAACACAACATTGTAAAGCAATTATACTCCAACAAAGATGTTTAAAAAAATAGAATAATAAGATTTATTCACTGAACTTCAAAACACAAGAAAAACTAGGATTTTTGCAAGTGTAACTCTAATAAACTGAATATGAAATTAAAAGCAAAGTTACTATACATAATCTTTTCTATATGCAGAGGCTTCCCTTGAACATCAAAGAGCTCAGGGGCTGGTAAAACAGATCTATCTATAAGCCAAGTGGAGCAAAAGGGAGGGGAGGATTTGGCAGCTAAAGCAGGGAGGGCAGGAGACATCCAGTGTAGAGAAGATGCAGACTGCTTGCCCAGTCTTCAGGTCCACCATTTCTGCCAGAGCTCCTCATGGAGTTGCTTATCAAAGAAAACCCGGGTAGAGCCAGAGGCTCAAGCAACCAGCACTCCTCGCCTTGGTGGATTCAATCCTGTTAATGAGAACTACAAAACTGCCAGTCAGCCCAAGCCTGTCAGGTTACATGGAGCCGATCTCTCCTAGGTCCTTGAGGAGATTGTAAAATAAATGCCAGAGCCATGAAACAATCACCCACTGAAATCAAACACTGTTTTATTTTAACAAAAGTACCTTTCAGAGAGAGATTCTATTTCATTTTGTCACTTTGAAATTATATCTGTGGAATTTTTTTTAAATGCCTAGTTTTGACATTTGAAAACCCTTATATTTCTGAAAGTCTAACATTTCGGTGTTTGATATTTTAAAATACAACTTACCATTGAATGCTGTCTCTTTAAATTTGGCGAATGTTCAGGCTGTCACTTTCTCTCATACATCTAAATTCAAACTGCAGGTTGTCTGGTTTTATTTAACCCTCTTTGGAGCCTGTGTGTGTTGGTGTGTGTGTACGAGGGGAGGGTTCCAACACTGACACACGCTGACTGCCTGCAGAGCTTCCAGAACATCAGGCTGTGCTCACTCGGAGCACCGCCAAGCTCTTTGTAAATGTGTGTTAAGAAGCTACACCCCCTTGTCTTTTAGGAAAAATGAGGACATCCTTGTCTACCCTTTCTGCCTGGCCAGCCCCTCCAGAAAACCCTCCTCACGGGTCCATACCCCACACTCCCAATCAGATTATTGGCACATATTTAAATGGGGGTTATTTCAGGTTCCAGCGGTACCAGTCAGTGGAAACCAAAGTCCCTCAAATATGTGGATTTCTCTTTGCCAAATATTCCAATCATTTACAGAGAAACCCGGGGACAGCGTGAAGGCAGGTTCCTAGGGTACCCTTTGCTGCCCTCAGTAGATCACTGTTCACACTTCATGTCATTGGTGACCTCTCAAGACCAATGAGAGTTAGCTCAGGGGCTAACTCTCTCACTATGCTATATCCCCAGTGCCCAGCAGAGAACCTGGCACCAAGGAGGAGTTCCAGAAACTTTTCCAGTAGGAAGAGAGGAAATTTACAAGGAACATTTACAGAAGGAAGAGAGGAAAGGAGGGAGGGAGGCGGCACTGAGGAACCGGTGGTTTGAAATGGCAGGGCACTCCACCACAAGGGCAAGGACACAGAACTCATGTGGCTTCTAACCAGTTCACACTGGTCTGTGCTAGCCCATGCCAGCTGGTGCTCATTCAAGCTGGCTTCTGCTGGTTCAAGCTACTTTTGCTGACCTGCACTCTCTCCCCTTCGAACTCAACTAATTTTTCCCCTTCGTACTTGCTTCTATCACTTACCTTACATTTTATCTTATGGTTTTGTGCACGTATTTAGGAACCGTTTTCAATCCTTTCTTGAATAAGGTGGGCCTTAAATACTTTCAATCTTTTCTTGAATAAGTGGGCCTTAAATACACGGATATGCTCAAAGTCACAGGGCAATAAGTATTCACGAAGGCACTACCACAGAAGGAAAACCAAGCACCTGTCACTTAAGTGGACCCTCTGAAAACAAGGCAGCGGCTTTCGTATCTCAAAATAGCAACATGTGATACTGAAAAGATTCATCTCGTTTCTTATAAGTGAAATGATCCTAAGAAATGACCAAATGAATATCCCTCTACACTGACTTCTCTTGTCAATCATTAAAAGTTAGGAGCAATGAGGAAATGGAAGAGATTCACCATTGTCAATAACTGAAAAGGACTATTAGTGGGGATTCTTTATCCTTTCTGGAATCAGGACACAATTGATAATCATCTGAAAGTTAGGAACCTTCTTCCCAGAAAAGAACCAATGTGTACAGATAGACACATTTTTGCAAACACTTTCAAGGGACTCACAGACCCACCCACCGCCACCCATCAGGTCCAACCACTACACTGAAGCCCATCACACTACAGTAGGGTTTTCAAATGGTAATCTATAGATTTGGGTTAAGTGAGAAAGTATCCAATATTTCGCAGGGGAAAAAGAAAAATGAGATCTATGCGGTGTATATATAAATAGATGAGGCTGTAAAATGTCTATAGTCCTTGCTTATAGAGGATTTCAGTTTTTCTTCTTATTTTGGTTTCCTAAACTAATTTTCAGCTCTGTAAATTATTTCTTTTAAAAAGTGAAGATAGTACATGGTATTGGTTTTTCATTTGCTATTTCAAATATCCAACACAGAACTGGCAAAAAAATTAATCTCAAGAAATACACTTTTTAATACATTATTATTCTGTAAAATAAAAAAAGGCACGGGGATGTCTGCTCTTAGTTTTCTAAAACTCCAGATTAAAAGCCCTATACTACATCATAGATATTTAAGGAAATACTTTATGATTAGAAATAATTTATATGTTCATTCAAGATACACTGGATTGATTCACAAGAGGGCGAAAAAAAAATACTTTAGCAACTAAACCAATTTAAACAGTCAAAAGCCTGTTAGAGTTTAATTGTGTTGGGTCTTGTGATCCCTAATCTCACAAATAGTTTTTACATTCAATAATTAAAATCAACAAATTAAATATCTTACTGAAAGCCAACTTACTTCAGTTAGCTGATTCTAAATAGGCAAACCACCCTACCAGAATGATTCATAATCGTTGTAGTTCCTTCCAAGTATTTCATAATTTTGCCAAATATTTCCTAAATAGAAGTTTTCCATAATTTTACTCTTTACGTTTTAAATATAAGTATAGTAAATGCAACAGATAATTGTATTTAATTGAGTAGAGTGGCTTAAATGAAATAATTTGTTCAACTGTATTTAAAAATTAGTTAGACACATTATTACTTTAATTTACTGTAAACTTTTATTATAGTATGGTAAGATATAATCTGCCTGTTTTTAAATGATTTAAAGGAGGAAATCTGAATTTATGAATTTAAAGATATTTACCTTTTTAAATATAATTAATACTCAGCTATGCATAAACAATTCTATTTGGCATAAAGGCATTGAAAAGGATACCAAAATGAATAGGATACCAAAGATATAATTTTGATTTTTCTGTTCTAGGATTTCTATTTGGTTATTTTTTTAGAGTTTCCTTCACTCGCCTGAAATTCTTCATCATTTTACACATTATACCCATCTTTTCCTACAAAATTTTAAACACATTACAGTAAGTATTATATTTTAAAGTCTTCACCTGCTAATTCTAACACCTGGGTGACATGTGGATCTTCAGCTATTGATTATTTTCCTTCTTGATTATGGGTTACATTTTCCTGCCTCTTACATGTCTAGTAATTTGTAATTATATACTGAAATTATTTATCTATCTATCTATTTATTTATTTATTTATTTGGCCACACTGAACAGCTTGCAGGATCTCAGTTCCCTGACCAGGGATTGGACCTGGGCCACAGCAGTGAAAGCCCAGAATCCTAACCACTAGGCCACCAGGGAACTCCCTATACTGACATTATTGATGATATGTTCTATACAGTCCGGATTCTGTTATCTTCCTCTGAAGAGCACTGACCTTTGTTGTAGCAGGCAATTATATTAGTAGAGGATCACTTTAATTCTGTGGATGCTTGGTTTTTCGGTCTTCTTAGGATGGATCTATTTCAGTTTTGTCCTTATTTCAAGGGCACAGTCCTCATTCCTGGGATACAGTCTTTACTCCTAAAGCATGTCTACTCTGGGGTTCCAATGAAAACCACAAAGTGTTTACCAAACTCTATCACTTCACAGGATTTACACTCCAGTCTTTGGTCTTTGTTTTCCCAGCACAGGCAGCTGGTAAAATCTCTGTTCAGGTCTTTAACTACCCAACTACTGCTTTCTGTCATGTTCCTTGGAGGCACACCTGCACACGTAGAGTGTAGGAGTCAACTGGGGATGTGTACGTAGATTTGGGGGTCCCCCATCTTCAAGATTCCTTCTCAATTTCTAGGTGTTTCGGCAGCCCTGAACTCTAACCTCTGAGTCCTCCACTTAATTAGAATGCCACTTTCTGCTTGAGCTCTACCCCTGTGTGCGACATGAACTGGGAAGCAGGCTCGGCAGAAAAGCCAGTTAAGTGTGAATATGCTCCTCTTCTTTGAAGGGTCCCATCTCCTGCAGTTTCTGCTTGTTTTGTTGTTCTCCAAACAGCCTTCCAACAATTGTTTATGCAGTTTATAATTTTGAATTTATAATTGTTATCAGCAAAATGGTTAGCCAGTGATGGTTAGTATAGTACCAGCTACACTGTCAGCCCTGGAACAAGAACCTCGGAGATTGACTTTTGACTAACTGTTTGTTGCTGTTTTTTAATTAAAGAGGTCTTCCTTTTTTTCTAATTCACAGTCCTGGTTAAAATATTGAGAAATTTCTATCTATAGCAAAGAGCTTTGGGACTGGGTTTCCCTGGTGGCACAGTGGTTACGAATCCACGTGCCGATGCAGGGGACACAGGTTCAAGCCCTGGTCCAGGAAGATCCCACATGCCGCGGAGCAACTAAGCCCGTGCACCACAACTACTGAGCCCACGTGCCACAACTACTGAACCTGAGCTCTAGAGCCCGTGCTCCACAACAAGAGTAGCCACCACAATGAGAAGCCCGCGCACCGCAATGAAGAGTAGCCCCTGCTCGCCGCAACTAGAGAAAGCCCACGTGCAACGAAGACCCAACACAGCCAAAAATAAATAAATAAATAAATATTTTTTAAAAAGGAGGCTTTGGGGCTTAATACTCAGGTTTTAAAACAGAATATTAATGAACAATAGTGAGGCATTTTTTTAATGCCAAAAACAGAAAGTCAGAATTGTTTTCTCTTTGCATATGGCATTATAGGTTTTGGCAGTTTTACAAGGTATATCTCCCATTCATGTAGATCTAGCATCAAAAGAATGGAAACACTGGGACACTGTTATTTTTCTAATAAGAAATGACGTTACAATAGAGGTGTAGGGTGCAGCCATTTTGCTCTAGGAACTCTGGTCTGCAGTGCTGGGGGCAAGACCTCTGCATGGGGCACCCTGTGAGCAAATGAAACTAGACTAAGCATGAAGGAAAAAAAAAAGTTTGCAGGATATTGATTCGTGAGCCCAGGGTCGGGTGGAAGCTCCTGTGGTGGGTGCTCCGAGTCTGAACCACTGGACTAACAGAGAACCTCAGACCCCAGGGAATATTCATCGGAGTGAGGTCTCACAGAGTTCCTCACCTCAGCACAAAGACCCACCTCTACCCAATAGCCTACAAACTCCAGTGTTGGAAGCCTCAGGCCAAACAACCACTAAAACAGGAACACAATCCCACTCATAAAAAAAAAAAAAAATGAGATGACAAAAAAATATGTCATATATGAAGGAGCAAGGTAAAAACCTACAAGACCAAATAAATGAAGAGGAAATAGGCAATCTACCTGAAAAAGAATTCAGAGTAATGATGGTAAAGATGATCCAGAATCTCGGAAATAGAATGGAAGTACGGATTGAGAAAATAGAAGAAATGTTTAACAAAGATCTAGAAGAACTAAAAAACAAACAAACAGAGATGAACAACACAATAATGGAAGTGAAAAATACACTAGAAGGAATCAATAACAGAATAACTGAGGCAGAAGAACGAATAAGTGAGCTGGAAGACAAAATGGTGGAAATAACTGCTGAGGAGCAGAATAAAGAAAAAAGAATGAAAAGAACTGAAGACAATCTCAGAGACCTCTGGGACAACACTAAACGCACCAACATTTGAATTATAGGGGTCCCAGAAGAAGAAGAGAAAAAGAAAGGGTCTGAGAAAATATTTGAAGAGATTATAGTGGAAAACTTCCCTAACATGGGAAAGGAAATAGTCACCCAAGTCCAGGAAGCACAGAGAGTCCCATACAGGATAAACCCTTGGAAAAACAAAAAAAGACACATATTAATCAAACTAACAAAAATTTAATTCAAAGAAAAAATATTAAAAGCAGCAAGGGGAAAAAAAAATAACATACAAAGGAATCCCCTCAAGGTTATCAGCTGATTTTTCAGTGGAAACTCTGCAGGTCAGAAGGGAATGGCAGGATATACTTAAAGTGATGAAAGAGAAAAACCTACAACCAAGATTACTCTACCCGGCAAGGATCTCATTCAGATTCGATGGAGAAGTCAAAAGCTTTTCAGACAAACAAAAGCCAAGAGAATTCAGCACCACCAAACCAGCTTTACAACAAATGCTAAAGAAACTTCTCTAAGGGGGAAACACAAGAGAAGAAAAAAACCCACAAAAACAAACCCAAAACAACTAACAAAATGGTAATAGGAACATACAAATCGATAATAACCTTGAATGTAAATGGATTAAATGCCCCAACCAAAAGACACAGACTGGCTGAATGGATACAAAAGCAAGACCCATATATATGCTGTCTACAAGAGACCCACTTCAGACTTAGGGACACATACAGACTGAAAGTGAGGGGATGGAAAAAAATATTCCATGCAAATGGAAATCAAAAGAAAGCTGGAGTAGCAATACTCGTATCAGATAAAATAGACTTTAAAATAAAGACTGTCACAAGAGATAAGGAGGGACACTACATAATGATCAAAGGATCAATCCAAGAAGAAGATATAACAATTATAAGTGTTCATGCACCCAACATAGGAGCACCTCAATACATAAGGCAAATGCTAACAACCATGAAAGGAGAAATCGACAGTAACACAATAATAATAGGGGACATTAACACCCCACTTACACCAATGGACAGATCATCCAAACAGAAAATAAATAAGGAAACACAAGCTTTAAATGACACAATAGGGCAGATAGATCTAATTGATATTTATAGAACATTCCACACAAAAGGGGCAGAATACACTTTCTTCTCAAGTGCGCATGGAACGTACTCCAGGATAAATCATATCTTGGGTCACAAATCGAGCCTTGGAAAATTTAAGAAAATTGAAATCATATCAAGCATCTTTTCTGACCACAGCGCTATGAGATTGGAAATCAATTACAGGAAAAAAAAACTGTAAAAACACAAATACATGGAGGCTAAACAGTGCGCTACCAAATAACCAAGAGATCACTGAAGAAATCAAAGAAGAAATTAAAAAATACACAGAAACAAACGACACAAAAACACGACGACGCAAAACCCATGGGACGCAGCAAAAGCAGTTCTAAGAGGTAAGTTTATAGCAATTCAATCTCACCTCAAGAAACAAGAAAAATCTCAAATAAACAATCTAACCCTACACTTAAAACAACTAGAGATACAAGAACAAAGAAAACCCAAAGCCAGTAGAAGAAAAGAAATCATAAAGATCAGAGCAGAAATAAATTAAATAGAAATGGAGAAAACAATAGCAAAGATCAATAAAACTAAAAGCTGATTCTTTGAGAAGATAAACAAAATTGATAAACCCTTAGCCAGATTCACCAAGAAAAAAAGGGAGAAGACGCAAATCAATAAAATTAGAAATGAAAAAGGAGAAATCACAACTGACGCTGCAGAAATACAAAGGATTATAAGACACTACTACAAACAACTATATGCCAATAAAATGGACAACCACGAAGAAATGGACAAATTCTTGGAAAGGTACAATTTTCCAAGACTGAACTAGGAAGAATTAGAAAATATAAACAGACCTATCACAAGTAATGAAATTGAAACCGTAATTAAAAATCTTCCAACAAACAAAAGTCCAGGACCAGATGGCTTCACAGGCGAATTCTGTTAAACATTTAGAGAAGAGCTAACACTGATCCTTCACAAACTCTTCCAAAAAATTGCAGAGGGAGAAACACTCCCAAATTCATTCTACGAAGTTACCATCACCCTGATACCAAACCAGAAAAAGATATCACAAAAAAAGAAACTTACAGACCAATATCACTGATGAACACAGATGCAAAAATCCTGAACAAAATACTAGCAAACAGAATCCAACAGCACACTGAAAGGATCATACACCATGATAGGGTGGGATTTATCCCAGGGATGTAAGGATTCTTCAATATACGCAAATCAATCAATGTGATACACCACATTAACAAATTAAGGAATAAAAATCATACGATCATCTCAATAGATGCAGAAAAGGCTTTTGACAAAATTCAACACCCATTTATGATAAAAACTCTCCAGAAAATGGGCATAGAGGGAACCTACGTCAACATAATAATGGTCATATATGACAAACCTACAGCAAGCATCATACTCAATGGTGAAAAACTGAAAGCATATCCACTAGGATCAGGAACAAGACAAGGATGTCCACTCTCACCACTATTATTCAACATAGTTTTGGAAGTCCTAGCCACAGCAATCAGAGAAGAAAAAGAAATAAAAGGAATACAAACTGGAAAAGAAGTAAAACTGTCACTATTTGCTGATGACATGATACTATACGTAGAAAATCCTAACGATGCCACCAGAAAAACTACTAGAGCTAATCAATGAATTTGGTAAGGTTGCAGGATACAAAATTAATGCACAGAAATCTCTGGCATTCCTATATACCAACAACGAAAAATCAGAAAGAGAAACTAAGGAAACACTCCCACTTACCACTGCAACAAAAAGAATAAAATACCTAGGAATAAACCTGCCTAAGGAGGCGAAAGACCTGTACTCAGAAAACTATAAAACACTGATGAAAGAAGTCAAAGATGACATAAACAGATGGAGAAATATACCATGTTCTTGGATTGGAAGAATCAATATTGTGAAAATGACTATAGTACCCAAAGCAATCTACAGATTCAATGCAATCCCTATCAAACTACCAATGGCATTCTTCACAGAATTAGAACAAAAAATCTTACAATTCGTATGGAAACACAAAAGACCCCAAATAACCAAAGCAATCTTGAGAAAGAAAAACGGAGTTGGAGGAATCAGGCTCCCTGACTTCAGACTATATTACAAAGCTACAGTAATTAAGACAGTAAGGTACTGGCACAAAAACAGAAACATAGATCAATGGAACAGGATAGAAAGCCCAGAGATAAACCCACGCACATATGGTCACCTTATCTTTGTCAAAGGAGGCAAGAATATACAATGGAGAAAAGACAGCCTCTTCAATAAGTGGTGCTGCGAAAACTGGACAGCTACATGTAAAAGAATGAAATTAGAACACTCCCTAACACCATACACAAAAATAAACTCAAAGTGGATTAAAGACCTAAATGTAAGACTGGACACTATAAAACTCTTAGAGGAAAACATAGGCAGAACACTCTATGACATAAATTACAGCAAGATCCTTTTTGACCCACCTCCTAGAGAAATGGAAATAAAAACAAAAATAAACAAATGGGACCTAATAAAACTTAAAAGCTTTTTCACAGCAAAGGAAACCATTAACAAGATGAAAAGACAACCCTCAGAATGGGAGAAAATATTTGCAAATGAAGCAACAGAAAAAGGATTAATCTCCAAAATATACAAACAGCTCATGGAGCTCAATATCAAAAAAACCAACAATCCAGTTAAAAAATGGGCGGAAGACCTAAATAGACGTTTCACCAAGGAAGACATACAGATGGCCAAGAGGCACATGAAAAGATGCTCAACATCACTAATTATTAGAGAAATGCAAATCAAAACTACAAAGAGGTATCACCTCACGCCAGTCAGAATGGCCATTATGAAAAAAGCTAGAAACAATAAATGCTGGAAAGGGTGTGGTGAAAAGGGAACCCTCCTATGCTGTTGGTGGGAATGTAAATTGATACAGCCACTATGGAGAACAGTATGGAGGTTCCTTAAAAAACTAAAAATAGAACTACCATATGACCCAGCAATCCCACTACTGGACATATACTCTGAGAAAACCATAATTCAAAAAGAGACATGCACCACAATGTTCATTTCAGTACTATTTACAATAGCCAGGACAGGGAAGCAACCTAAATGTCCATCGACAGATGAATGGATAAAGAAGATGTGACACATATATACAATGGAATATTACTCAGCCATAAAAAGAAACAGAATTGAGTTATTTGTAGTGAGGCGGATGGACCTAGAGTCTGTCATACAGAGTGAAGTAAGTCAGAAAGAGAAAAACAAATACCATATGCTAACACATATATATGAAATCTAAAAAAAAAAAAAAAAAAAAGGTTCTGATGGACCTAGTGGCAGGACAGGAATAAAGACACAGACGTAGAGAACGGACTTGAGGACACGGGGAGGGGAAAGGGTAAGCCGGGACGAAGTGAGAGAGTGGCACTGACATATATACACTACCAAATGTAAAATAGTTGGCTGGTGGGAAGCAGCAGCATAACACAGGGAGATCCACTCGGTGCTTTGCGATGACCTAGAGGGGTGGGATAGGGAGGGTGGGAGGGAGGCTCAAGAGGGAGGGGATATGGGGACATTGGTATGCATACGGCTGATTCACTTTGTTGTGCAACAGAAAGTAACATGGTATGGTGAAGCAATTATACTCCAGTAAAGATTTATTAAAAAAAAAAAAAAGAAATGATGCTACAGTAAAGGAAGATGTAGAAAGTTTAAAAACAAGAAATGCAAACTAATTGAGAAGGGATAATTCCAAGGGCCTATTTATGGTGAAGGGAACAGTCTCCTTGCTTGATAGCACATAAGACACCACTACATAACCAAACAAACTCATTATAATAAACATAACAATATTTTTATCAGTCAAAAGTTCAAGTTGTGAGCAACAGAAACAGAATGTGGATAACAAGCTCAAAGGGGACTAATGAAAGGAAAGGTGGTTGTTCATGAAGGCTGTTCATGGAGCTCGTGAGAATCAGGGCTGGAGGCAATGCCGCCAGAGCCAACATTATAAGTCACATCACAGACCAGCACACAAAAAATACCACCGCTGCTGCCACTGAGGACACACACGGGAATTTGCAGGGTGGATACCACCAACGTGGACTTGAGCTGCCTCTGCTAGAACTGCAGCAATTGAGACCTCTTACGACCAGCTACAGTGGCTACTGCCAGCCTGACACATCAGCAGATGGATTCTGTGTGGCCCTTCCTTCTCTAAACCATGAGCGACTGATTCAAGGACAAATTTTGGTGTGTCTGATGGGCCACATGCCCCACTGCCAGCTGCAAGGAAGGCTGGAAAGGTGGGTCTGTGGCATCTCATGACTTAGGAGAGTCCGCATATGCAGGAAGGCACTTTTGATAGCAGGAGGTGACCCTCTCCCAAAGGAAAGAATAAAAGTCCTTTACAATATCCTTGAATCATCAAAGAAAGAATCCGGAAACAACATTTATTAAGTACCCACCCAGTGCTAGGCCTTTTAGCTTAGCCCTTTTAAAGCACATTATCTCATTTAATTTAGTTTAATTTAATCACCACAATGATCTTTAAGGCAGGTATGATTTCTTTCCGTTTGTAAGGATAGATTCTGAGGCTCAGAAAGATCATGCAGTGCTAAAGACCAGATTTGTCACCAGGTTTACCTTGGTTCAAAGTCATATGTTGTTGAAGAATGCAGAAAGCATACTTATTAGAAAGTTATGTACCAAATGCTTCCCACTATATTTTACACACACTGCTGTCCCGGAGTCCATAGCCCTTCTCTGAACTTCCTTATGTACAAGTCTAAATTCCCTATTGGCCTCTAAAGCCCCGTGCTGGTTGAGACAGCATCATCGTCTCTGAATCTATAATTAGCCCACACGGTGCCTGAGCACACAAGAGAAGCTCAATCCTCACTTGCTGAATAAATTGCACAAATCTTGAAAATTCATTTCTGCGATGAAAGGTGGAATACTGAGGTAGACAGAACTGCCCTGTGAAGTTGCATAATTTAGCAGCTGCCCTGTAGGAAGTTATGAAGGAAACAGTACAATGCACTATTTTAATATAGAAGGAGAGAAGATGCCTTTAAGGAAATAAACACCCCAAATATGAGTCATCTTGAGCTTTTGGCATTCTAAGTCAGCTGCGCAGTACCAGCCTGAGAATACAGAGAAAGAATTAAACTATTTTTCTTACTTCATACGGTCTATCGTCTTTTCAAGCTACTCATTTCTTCTGAATTCCAATCCCCTCGCCAAAAGCCCCACCTTGGCAATATTTTCTTCAGATAAAAATAAAAATCCTGTTAACTTGAAGGGAAATTGTACTATATAAATTTCTTATATAGAAAGAAAATCTTAACTCACAATTCAAAATTTATTACTATAATTTTTACACAATGTTGATTCCTTAAGAGGTAGGAGATTTAGGTTAAATAGAGAAAAGGCTTCCATAACTGGGTAGTTAATAGCTGGAACAGGTTGTGAAACGTTCCTCTCTGGAAATCTTTGAAAATTGGATAGATCCTCGTCTATCTTGGATGAGTGAGCCTGCTTGGGTGCACAGGAACAGGCTTCGTGGGCTTCCAGAGTCCTTCCAGCCTAGATTGCCATCACCTTCATCATCAAAAAGGCTTTCTTTAGCATCTAATTACCTTCATCATCAAAAAGGCTTTCTTTAGCATCTAATTAGCCCTGCTTTGGTGTCCACGCTGGCTGAAGAGTACTGCAGGGACCTTCTTTGTACCCTCTTAGAATTTCGTCTTTAGTAACCCAGAGGAGTGACTCTTCCAGCATTAAGCAAATGAACAAATCAATACAATTAGCCCAATTCACAAACGGGGCAATTTACAACCTGTACAAATTCAGGGCAAGTACCCTGGGCATGAGGGATCGCACATATATAAATAAGTGGGGTGGGATTTGGGGAGAAGAACAGATTTCTGTGGCATCAGCTTTTCTCCAGCTGATGTAGAAAAGATGAGAACATTTAAAATGTCAAGACACAGACCATTTGGCAAAGGGCAGGGGTGAAGGGGAGAGTGCTAAAGGGAAGAGAAGAGAATGGGCCTTCTAGACATGTGAGGAGACTCTGAGACCCTTCAGAGGACCAGGGGCAAACTGCAGACGGGCTGTTTCCAGACTGGGAGGAAGAGGCTTTGAAAGAGAGAGGATCTCAGAATGGAACAAAACCAAAGAGCCGTTAAACAGGAGGGCATGCACTGCCAGCACCCTGGTTCTGAATTGGGCGGCCAGGGAGCCCTTCTGGCAGGAGACCTCAGAGGACACTGAAAGGGGTAAGGCACTGGACAGTCAGACAACAGCGGTGGCAGCAGCGTTAAAGATTACCTGAGGTTAGAAAAGGGTCACAATAATAAAGATCTACCTCACCTTTTCCCTCTAACCACATACAGTACAAGAGGAGGATTTCTCAACTGTGGCATTATTGACTTGGGGGCTGGATCATTCTTTGCTGTGGGGTTGCCCTGTGCCCTGCAGGACGTTTAGCAGCATCCTTGACCTCAACCCACTCGATGCCAGTACCGTCCCCCCACTCCAGCTGTGAAGACCAAAAATGTCTCTGGACATTACACAATGCCCCCTAGGGAGATAGGGGGGATAAAATTGCCCTGTTGAAAATCACTAGTAATAGACAATTAAGAAGACTTTAACCATTCAACCAGAATGAATCTATCTCTCATTTACTTACTTGTATAAAAACAAAAGAATATCAACCAAATGTCATTTCACACACAAAGAAAAAGCCCAACTGGATTAAAATCCTCAAAAGGATTTTAGATTTCCACCTAAAATTTATTTGTATCTCTGAGGACCCCTCAGGAAACAGTTTTGAGTCCCTGTCCCAACTAAATGTCAAATAAATGGATTCACTTCTTTTAATTAAATCTTTGATCTTGTGAAAGTGCAAATAGTCCTGGGAGAAAAGACATTTAAAGGTATCACTCGTCCTTAGTACATTGGTGTAAATGAATAGATTATCAGAACCTTTCAGAGAAGCAAGTACTTTTGTTCTTGCTTCGAGGGAAAGGAGTTAAGATGAGTAAGCAGGACATCATCTCCTGTATTTAGTTCTGCCCCTGCCCTTCAACGCTCTCTCCAGGGTCACGGGGACTGAAAGCCTGGAGACTACATTTCTCAGCATCCCTTAACAGCAAGGCTCCTGTCTACATCCTGCCACTGAAAGTCATTTACAGAGACCTGGTAGGAGAAGACAGAGAAGACATTATTCACGGGTGGCAGTGGGAGTCAGATGTGTGGGCATCAACAGATGATATATGCAGAGTTTTGTTGGGAGCTTCCAAGCAGCTGCTTAAAAATGATCCCATTAAGTGCTGAAGGCTGCTAAGATATCAGGTAGTGGTTTCTTGCTTTCCCTGCACCTCCTAAGTTCTTGATAGTACGAAGGTTTCCCTGACCTTCACTACCTAATTCCTCTAACAGTGTGTGAGCAGATCATTCTCCATATTCAATCCCTTCCCGATCGATATACCTAGAATGGTTTCTGCTTACCTTACTCAGTCTTGACTAATACATGGATAAACCCGTAAGAGAAAAGCACCAAATACCAGGGAGTGAGAGACACTAAGAAAGAAAGGGAAACATCACCCTGAAGTAGGGGACACTGTGTTAGTTTCCTAGGGCTGCCATAAGAAATTACCAAAATTTGGGTGGCATAAAACAACGGAAATTTGTTCTCTCACGGTCTGGAAGCTAGAAGTCTGAAATCAAGGTGTCGGGAGGGCCATGCTCCCTCTGAAGGCTCTAGGGAAAAATCCTAGATTAATAATCCTCCCTTGCCTCCTCCTATCTTCTGGTGGATGCCGGCAATCCTTGGCATTCTTTGGCTTGCAGCTGTATTACTTCAGTCTCTGTCTCCATTGTTACACGGTGTTCTTCCCTCTGTGTATCTGTGTCTGCGTCTTCACATGTCCTTCTTACACCAGTCACTGGATTAGGCCTCCACTAATTCTACAGGACCTCACCTTAGCTTTATTACATCTGCAAAGACCCTAGTTCCAAATAAGGTCACAATCACAGGTACCAGAACATAAAGTTTAGAGGGACATTATTCCACCCAGTACAGACATCAGAGACCAAATTTGCCTCTTGTTTCTTCTCTCCCAAGGCCAGTCTTGCCTTAAGGGCTGCTGCCCTGACCATCACGGGAAGTGTACTCGGCATTGTAGGAGATACAGTAGTGTTGTTCTTAGAACTAAACCTCCAAATCAAATGTGAACACTGGCCCCCCCGACCCCAATGTTTCTTACAGGTGAAGTTACTCCTTCTGAAGGCAGGATGCTTACGTAGTCACACACATGGCTACTCCAGAAAGGTGACACACAGCTTGATATAAATAAGCATTGTTCAGTTCATTCAGTCAACAGAAACATTTTGGCACCAACATGCCCATAGCTCTGAGCTAAACCAAAGAAGAGCAAGAGACTATTTAATTACTGCTGTGATCTTAATCATTTTCATACAACAGGTGACGAATATAACCTTCTAGGGTTATCCAACATGTTCCACGGGCACTGTCAGTAAGACACACACTGTATCGTACATGTGGGCCAACTTCTCTGCAAATCTCTCATCAGTCAGGGTGAGGATTAGAAGAAAAACCTGGCACCCAAAAGGAGCCGCAGTTTGGCAGGCTGTAAGGAAATGAGGATTATAGCCAGAAGCACAATGGCATGAGAGGGGAAAAAAAAGAAAAAAACACCCAGAGCAGAGAAAGACAATAAAATCTCTAAGTAATAATCAATACCTAGGCAAATATTATGGAATAATGTAAGCCATAAGCGCGTTTATTATCCCTTTACGACTGTAAAACTGGGGAGAGAAACTGCTCTGTTTAATTTTCAAATCAGTTCTATAAATAAATAAGCACATTAACCCGAGGGGGGTTGCATGAACTTGGAAACATCTATTCGTTAATAACTGTCATCTTCCCTTCTGACACGCCATGCTGAGCCTCTGGCCTCCTCCCCTCTTCCACCAGAAGTTGCTTGGTACTAAACAGGGCTTTTTCCTGACTCAACTTACAAAGGCACAGAAAACAGTAGCAACTGCGGGCCACTTTATTGAGTGTAAAGCCAAAAGCACCTCTGATGTGCCAACGCACCTTGATTTCATCACATCTCTTGTAAATGAGGCTATTTCAGGCCTGAACACAAAGCAATCAATTAGAGGACCAACCAGAAATGGCAGGTTAGCCAGGGGATTTTTGGCCACCCCACATTCTCTGGTTCCCCTCTCCGCCTGTTATCTTAATCACAGTACCCTTGCTTTTGCTGTTGTTCTTGAAGGACTTACTAAAAAACATGAGAGGATGCTTTGTAATTGTTTTTCAATACAGAAGTGGGTTTTTTTCTGGTTATAAAAAATATTACATGCTCATTTAGAAATGCTGTGAAAATACAGAAAAATAGGAAAAAAATACAAAAATAATAACACAAAATTGCACCATCCATAGATAATTAATTGTTTTTCTGTTCCCATTCCAGACTTTAATATACACATACATGTAGGGAAAATGTGTTTTAAGGGAAAATTATGCATTGCTTAGGCTCTGAACCGTAGAACACACCTTTCCAAGTTCAATGATTCTGATTGTATGGTGGCTCTGCACCTTTCATTGCCTTTGAACTGTTTTGCAACTCCATCAGTTGTAGATAACTGACAGCAACGCAAAATAATACTTGTCTATAGACAAGTAAATGAATTCTGTAAGGTGGAGGTGCAGTTGACCACGTTCCCTGTCGAAGAAGCCACTTTTACTGCAGATTCATTTCAATATTCCTGATCTATACACGTTTGTTCTTTGGATTCTCCTTTGAACCCTTTTACCATCTTACCAGTCCCCTCTTTGGTAATGAATTAAATAAGACCTTTAACATGTGTTCATTTTATATCTGTATGAGACTCATGATTTTACTTTGTTTTGAAAATTGCACTTTAACACACACATTATTTATTATTTTGCAATAATGTGATCGCACCATAAGTACTTCTTTGTAGGCTGTTATATTCTTTTAGCAATACATCATAGCCCTTCTCCAGGATGATTAATATAAATTTGTACCGAACGCATATTATGCATATACCTGCAGGCATGTTCCACACTGATGGATGTTTAGGTCATTTCTAGTATTTCCTATGGTCAACAATACCACAATGAACATCCTTGAAAAAAATTACACACCTGTCCAATTAATTCTTTGGGCAGCTTTCTAGAAGTAGAATTGCGGGGTCGAAATGCCTGCACATCTAAATACAGAAACCTATTGTTGGCAGGCTGTACACAACTGCACTCCTTTGAACACAAGAGAGGAGCCATTTCTAGTAGGGTAGCAAGCCTAACAGCCTAGGAGGCCGGCAAGGTAACAGGGATGTGTTACTCAGGCCTCCTGTAAGACCACAGAGCACTAATCTCTGATGGGAACTGAACAGTACTCACTGCTCAGTGCCTGCTCCCAAACTCTCAACACCCAAGGCATTCAAAGAAACACACACACACACACACACACACACACACACACACATTTTCCTAAAGTTTAAATTGTCTACTTTATCAAGTAAAGAAATGTTAGAGAGAAGTTTGGCCTGGCGTTAGCTAGTTTAAATAAAAAGCTCACTCTGTGAGATGCCTTGCTTCTCATAATTGACAGAAAAAGTTGCCCAGCAAGCTGTATTCCTTGACAATCAAATAAGGACTCAGGGGGAGGGGAGAGGAGGCGCAGCCATTATGTTAAAACAAACCCCCCCAAACCTGCATCTGTATTAATATCTTCAATCAATACAAAGTATCTAGAAACAATCTAAAAAAATCATTTAGATATAGGAACCAACTTTTTAAAATGCTGTACCTTATATTTATAAAACTCAAGAGAGTTCAAGTTATCACTCTGGCAACCTTATCCCCTGGTCCTTTATAATTTTTTTCTGGTGAAATATATATATATATATATATATATTTTTTTTTTTTTTTGGCCGCGCTGTGTGGCATGCGGGATTCCCCGACCAGGGATGGAACCTGTGTCCCCTGCATTGGAAGCGCAGAGTCTTAAACCTTGGACCACCAGGGAAGTCCCATCCGGTGAAATATTTGTATGCAAGTATTTCAAAGCAATCATTTTAAAAAAAACAATCTTTTTTTCCCTTTAAATGAGTCACAGTAATTTTAATCTTCAAGGGTTCTTTTAATTTTATGACCACAGAGACACAAAGCCTGGAGAAGTCTGCAGAGCCTAATAGGGATTACATTTGCATGTCTCTTAGTCAAAGAAATGCAAAACCAATCAAACTGTGAAGGAAGCTAGATATCTCCGTGGGAGAGGAAGTCATCTGTGAGCATATGGAAGAACTAAGTAAAATGCCCCTTGAACTCAAATGTGGTCTCCGCACAGCAACTGACGTACTACCTGGGAGCTTGTGAGAAATGCAGAATCGCAGGCCCACCCAAACCTACTGAATCAAATCCTTTATCTCAACAAGACCCCCAGGTGACTCGAATGCACATTAAAGACTGAGAAGCACTGGTCAAGAAACAGGGATATTGACAGTGGTTGGTATTTCTCATCAGTGTCACAAGTAGGAATAACGACCAGGCCCATGCCTCCCTGGCTGAATCAAAAACTGGGTGAATGGTGATGGGAGCCCCATCTTGCCTTGGTGAGAATGCTTTTTTTCCTTACTGGATGTCTTTTAACCCCAGAAAAGTTTAGAATCAAGTATAGAAATGATGGAATAAATCAATCCCACAGCATTAATATTTTTGTATTATGTTTACAGTTAATCTGCACATATTTGATATTATAAGCACTCTATTTTATATAAGAGAATTTGGCACGGAGAATATCCAGTAAGTTAGCCTTGGAATTCTAACTTAAAATGTGTACTTGAGAAACTGGTTTAGATTTGGGATTATATGTTAAAAGACAGTTTGTAAATGAGGCGGGAATGTTTAAGAGAACCAAACACTTCTATCTGTAAGTTTAAAACATCATAAAGAGTAATTTAAATACTTGGGTTTGTTAGACAATTGAAGGACTTTAAAAGAAATACAGAAATGCCATTTTAAATGTTTAAGGGAACTGAATTCTAAGTCCTCATAAAAATGTGAAATTTTGCTAGATTTAAAAAATTTTTTAAATAAGGAAGAAACAGGATTTTGAACAGGTAACTTGAATATACTAGATATCAAGTTAGTCCAAAACTTGCCCTTAAATAAAGTTTTCTGCATACAAAAGTCACCGTCAGCACACACACAAGAAAATCATATTTACAGCCAGATAGTAGGGCAAGGTCTTTGGGAGAATCTAGAAGTGCCACCATCAAGCTGACCCTTGTTTGTGCCTTATTTCAGCTTCCAGTCAACCCATGTGCCTGCTTCTCTTTTCCACCTTCTCCCGACTTCCCTGTTTCTATTCAGCAAGCAATCAATGGAAACCTAGCCCAAGACCAAGAGCAAGCATATTTCTGGGGGTTTCAGAGGTCTCATTGCTAGTCCTATGACAATTGCAGTCATCTCGTACATTATATTAGTATTTTACAGTTTGTAAATGAGTCTCTGCCTCGTTGGGTCAGTATAACGCCATTTCATGGGTGAGGAAATGAAGTTTAAGGCATCATGACTAAGCTCATGTTGGGGTCAGCCCTGGACTTCCAGCACGTTTATTTTGCTGTTTCCCAAGACCCATCCGTGCAAAGTATTACAGACATGCTCCCCACAATCAGAGAAAACCCCAATAGTAATTTTTAATTTAAAAAATACATAATGAAGTATATGCTTTTGAAAAGAGGGGATACGTGTGAAACATACACGCTAATTTTTGTTAAACCATAATATGGGAGAAACTGAAAGCAGCTCTTTTCCCCTCTCCTGTTTGCCCATTTCTGTTCCCCTCTAACCTTGAAAGAACCTAATTATAGGGATGAGATCACTAGGCAATTTTTTTTTTTTTTTTTTTTGCTGCACTGCACAGCTTCTGGGATCTTAGTTCCTCAACCAGGGATTGAACCTGGGCCCTCGGCAGTGAAAGCGCAGAGTCCTAACCACTGAACCGCTAGAGAATTCCCCTAGGCGATTTAAACTAACTCCTGACTTATGCTCTTCTGAATGTGCATCATGCCTTGCCTAACCTGTTGATTCTTTTCCTAGAGTAAAAGAAGTAAGAATGAAGACTTAAGTAGTTAAAGAAAAACTAGCTCTCTACCCCCCAAAAACCCCCTTAGCAATCCTGCAGGCAGATCACACAGGCAAGATAACATCTGAAGAGAGAGTCAGCCAGTCTGCACGCAATGAACAATGATGCAGAACCCAACTCCTGCCTCAATGATTCACTGAGATTCTCCCCCCACCCTTTTTCCCTTTAAAAACTGTCCTGGCTGAGCAGAAACTTTGGAGTTGGCCTCAGGACATGAGTCCACCTTCTCCCTACATTTCTGGCTTTTCTGATTAAAGCAACTTTCCTTTCTACTGACAGTTGCCTTTTGAATTACTGGCTTTTGAGCGGCGAGCAGCCAAACCTGAGTTTGGTAACAAAACTAGTGTTACATTAATTAAATAAGGAGGCCATTATACGGAGGTGGCTCTAATGCCCTGGTGGCCTATGTAAGCAAACCAAAAAAAGTCTAAGCCTGTAAACGCCTCTGGGTTAGGAAATCAATACCTAAGGGCAACCAATCACAAACAGCCAACTAGGTTTGATGCTACAGCCAATCAATAATTTCCTTTCTTTGCCTCTGCACCTTCTCTATATAATTCTTTCCCCTGGCTTCTGTCCGTGGACGGATCCTAACCACATCCGGTTTGGCACTGCCCGATTTAAATTGATTTTTGCTCAAAAAACTCTTAAAATGTTTAATATGCCTCAATTTACCTTTTAACACTAGACGATTCCAGTCCATAACAGTCCAGAACTTCAACTGGCCCAGATGTGGTGGGTAAACAGCCATATCCTCTTCTTTTATCTCCTTTTTTCATCCCTGATATCATTACTGTGACATTCTGCCCTAAAGATAAGCTCTTCCTGGTGATAACCATTTATTCCATCCTAACCCGGAAGATGAAGGCAATGGCAGTAGGGACTGGGGCAATACGGGGCAGCTCTGTGTGAACCACCAACCCGCCACAACCATTCTCATTCTGGGAGATGTTTATGATCATTGTTGTACAACTGGCTTCGAAGTTGGAAATTATATAAAACAGTATTTAGTAGTTAGCTTGGAGAGTCTAGAAATGAGGTCATCTTAAGATGATTGTGGCCAGGCTGCCAGAATTCTGTTCAGAAAATGAGAATTTTATCATCTATAAATTATACCCACAGTTAAATTATAATCTAATTAAGTATCCAACTTTTAATTTACACACAGAACTAAAATCCCACTTTCCATTGATGCATTCATTAATGTTTCCAGAACATTCCCAGAATGTTTCCAGAGATATTCTTTGGGTTTCCCTTCACGCAACCTGCCATTCAGGTGCCATAGAAACATGAATAGACAGGCTAGGACTTCTGACCTCAAGGAGCTGATGGTCTGACGTATTTATTCAAACAAACATACATTTATAGATGATTACATGACAGATACTACAAGAGCACTTTAAAAGTATACATCTCTGCAGGAAGGGGTTACTCTCTCAGGCCTAGCCGTTATCTTGAGAAAGATATCTTGCAGGGCTGGCCCTTAGCTGGCTTCTGGGAAGTCAGCTTCTGAGAAGTTCCCTACATTAGCAGGTTGCTTTCCCACCTGGAGCACAAAACACCTGGTTCCAGGGAATTCTGAATTTCAGTAATTGTGGCTAGTCCTTGCGATGATGTGACCAAACACCAATAAAAACCCTGGGCCCTGAGTCTCAGACAGGCTTGCTTAGGCGGAAACGCTGTAAGCGACTGGCTGTGTTTCTGCACTGGGGCAGGGAGCGCTCTATGTGGCCTCATTTGGGGACCACAGGGGAAGCCCGCGCATGGATTCCTCCAGACTCAGCCTGTGCCTGTTTACCTCACTGATCCAAATGTGGAATCTTGCTCTTAGCTGTAATAAGTAAATAAATAAATGAAACCAAAACCGGGGCTGTATGCTGAGTCCCGATGAGTCCTTCTAGAAAATTGCCAAATGAGTGGGTGTTTTTTCAGACCCCAAAACAATCCCATTATTTCAACAGTCTACCATTTGGCTTGGTATTTATACATCAGTGCCCTTCCAGACAACTGGTTGCTGAATTTGAGTTGGGGGGGGGTGGGGTGGGTAAAATAAAATTTTGAAATAGATGAAATAAATTACTTTGCCAAGTTCTTTTTAACTTTGCCTCATCTGTCTGTGTCATCAGTGTTTTTAAAAACCAGAAAACCTATACCGTATTTAACACACACCCACATATGTAACATACACATATATACACATATATGTTGTCATGTCTTTGATTTCAAAAGTGTCAGTTGAACATCAAATGACATAAACAGAAAGGACAGAATGAAGCCAAGGGCAACATGGCTTCTCTTAACCTTTCAGCCACAATCTTTCATTCCAGTTGTTTGGCAAATTAACTGATCTTGAATAAAAGGGGCAAGCCGGCACTGGGAACTTCCATTTCGTGTTGGCATTGTTTTCAATAATTATATGCAAGGCTTGCTATCAGCACTACCCAAGTGTTGTGCTAGGAATAGAAAAGTGTGAAAAGAAACAGTACTCCCTCTGAAAAAGATCCATCCGATTTTACCAGCATGCCTTTCCCCTCGTTAGCTCATCTGCCATAGAGAATCTAAAATCCTGGGTCTTCAAGACGGAATTAGAATATGTCACAATCATTTTCATAACATTTTCTTAAATACTAACCTAAATCATACAGAGATATGCAATTTTATATAACAGTAAACACTAACAGTCCCCAAATTTCTTTCTCTACCCCCAACACCTGTAACTTGTACACTTGATAATGGGGAAACACTCCCCAATTTTTTAAGCCGCTCAGTGATTAACCTGTAGAATCTTATACCTCACCTTTCTTAACTGCTCTATATAACTGGAACAAAACAGTGATATATATATGGGTCCATAAGTCAATTTTCACTCATATCCTAAAGACAATTAGGTCATATTTAAAAGGCCCCTAATCAGGAATCCACACTTCAGAGGCAGCCAAGGCAAACACTTCAAATGTGTTATCTAAATCTGCACTAGTGGGTTTGTTCATTAGCATAAGAGGTGTCAGAAATCATTTTTCGTTGAAGAAACGGGTGGTTTTCCAGAAATGTGGTAGCTAGGAAAACTACACAGGCCCTATTGCCCTTGCACGAGGAAAGAATAAGAAGTGAGCCAAACTAGCAGCTGAACACCCAAGAGTAAATCCTCTGCATTCTGCCACAGCATCTGGTCTTGAGCCCTCACCCTCACCCTCACCCACTGCCCACTTGACAGAAGACTCTTGCCCAGTCCAGCTAGACACGTGACACAATCTCTGTTTCCAAGACAGCTCTTCAGGCCAGTCCTGCCCAGGGACTTCACTGACCTCACAAGAATAGGTACTAGGTCTGTTCTGTTTTCTTTTTCATTTTTTTTTCTTTCTTTTTGCCAGCTCACTAATTAATATCCATCCAAACTCTGATCTGCGGCTTGCTTTCATGTTTGTTTTACATTAGAACAGAACACCCACTAGCCAGGTCGTGGAAGAAAGAGATATAGATCTCCCTTATCTCTATTTCTCAGACTTTTACCAAAGAAACAATTTTTTAAACTATCCAATTGGCATAAATCCCCTCACGACTACTTTCACCTTATTTCACACTGACCTGGGGCCCTATTTTCTCCAAAAGGCATATATGTCTGTTCCAATAACTGAATGTACAGCACCTAGATATTTTGGGTATTAAAGGAATGTTTGATAATATTTTGGAGGAAAAATAGGAGTTACCAACAATTTAAGAAGACCATCAAGCCATATTCAGAAAATGACAAAGCTTTCAAAGTTAATAGATTTATTTTAGAAGCTTATTAGGTGTTGCATATAAGCCAGGCAGGTAGCACAAAAAAACCATCTAACAATCCTGAGATGGACAAATAGATATAGAAACATGAGAACTGATTTGGAACCAGGCAGCAAAAGTTCCCATTTTTCATATTTGACATGGCTCTCCACCTCCAGCCGGCTCTTGTTCTTATTTCATACCATTTTTGCCAATGCCTTAAAAGGAAGTTGCACACTGTCGTTTTTTTTTTAATCTGGAGCACTCACTACATTTTTTCCAAGATAAAATGCTCTGAGCTATCTATCCATTTTTTTAAAAAGTCAGATAAACACATACTGCTTTCTGGTGTCTTTTACACCTTCCACTAAGTTCTTCCTTTGTTGTTCAGGTGGGCCTCCTTCTAGAACAGAGGTTCTTAAAATGTGGTCCTTAGATCAGCAGCATCAGAATCGTGTAAACTTGTTAAAAATGCCAATTCTCAGCCCCAACCCCAGACCTAATGAATCAGAGGCTCTGGAAGTGGACCCTGGTAATCTGAAAAGGAAAAGCCCTCCAGGTGATTCTAATAAACACTAAAGTTTGGAATCACTGTTCAACATTTGGCACACACCTAGTTAAACTTGGAAACACTGACTACAGATGTACCCAAGCTGTCATCTTTAGAGGGAGAGGAAGCAGATGGCAAAGAGGTTCATCCTTCTGTCGTGCTTGACTGGCAAGGTGAAGAAGTGATCATGCAAAGTTCACAAAATCCTTCTTACCACCGCATGAGACCTCACTCCTATATCAATGCGGCTGCCATCTTTGCACATGCTCTCCAGTTACCAGCCTCCCTTCTACAGCTTGCTACGGTCAAAGTTTCAAAACACCTGTTGGTGACTAAAGAATACCACCTCTTCTCTATACTACTAGGGAAATAACAAAAGCAAGCTAATTAAATCATCACAGATGTCCATATCCCATGATATTCAGTGGCATGGAGGCTGGTCACAGCAGTGCTACTACAGGGCTCTGAGCCCCAGTTTGAGGAATGTGCCCAGAAATTTTGGTTGTGTTTCAAAATGTGATAAAGTTGCTTCAACCAGCAGAGAAGAGACAGCTCACTGAAACCAAACTCAAAGCAGAAGAGTGCCTTAAGGGGAAGGCTCTCTAGAAAGAAAAGAATTGATTCATAAGAATTTTTTGGTTTAATAAATGTTTTAATAGACTTTATTTTCTAGAGCAGCTTTCAGTTAACAGCAAAACTGAAGAGAATGTACAGAGAGTTCCCATATGAATGGGTGTTGGTTTTTGTTAGATGCTTTTTTGGGGGTCTATTGAAATAAAAAAGATTTTTCTTTTTTAGCCTGTTGATGTGATGCATTGCATTAATTTTCAAATGTTGAACCAGCCTTGCTTACCTGGGAGAAATTCCACTTGGCCACGGTGTGTAATTCTTTTTATACACTGTTGGATTCAATTTGCTAATATTTTGTTGAGGATTTTTGCATCTGTGTTCATTAGAGATAACTGACCTCTAGTTTTCTTTTCTTGTAATGTCTTTGGTTTTGGTATTAGGGGAATGCTGGCCTCATAGAATGAATTAGGAAGTATTCCTTCTGCTTCTACTTTCTGGAAGAGATTGTAGAGAATTGGTATAATTTCTTCCTTAAATGTTCAGGATTCTTCCTTAAGGATTCGCCAGTGAACTCATCTGGGCCTGCTGTTTCCTGTTCTGGAAGGCTATTAATTATTGATTCGATGTCTCTAATACTTATAGGCCTATTCACATTGTCTTGTTTCTTCTTGTGTGAGATTTGGCAGTGTGTCCTTCAAGAAACTGGTCCATTTCATCTAGGTTGTCAAATCTGTGAGCACAGAATTTCTCATATTTCTTTATTATCCTTTTAATGTGCATGGGATCTGTAGTGATGTGCCCTCTTTCATTTCTAATATTAGTAATTTGTGTCTTCTCTCTTTTTTACTTAGCTTCACTAGAGGCTTATTAATTTTATTGATGTTTTCAAAGAAACAGCTTTTGGTTTTGGTGTGGAAACAAAAATAAATTTAATCCAGTTCTACTCAAAAGCAGCTCGTACTTCTTTAGGGAAGACTGACTTGGAAACAACTAAAATATAATGCAATATGGTTGATAATGTAAAACATTTATGAAGGGCTATTGTAAAATATATGAGAGTGGGGAGGAGTCAGGGAAGGCACCTCATAAAACAAAGGGACACTGGAATCTAGTTGAGAAGGATCTGCACGAATGGGATGGATGAACAAGTGTATTCAAGGCGGAAGGACCTAGGTATACTTCCCTTTTACTCTCAGGTGGTCAGCGTCTTCTAAAACAGTCCCTTCAAAAATCATATTTACTTACATCATTGCCACCTTTTCCACTCTGATATTTTCTTTCAACAACTAGAGGAGAGAAAATTATGCTGCATTGCCATATATGGGCAAGATAAATTCAGGTTTTCTAGATGCCCTCCAAACACTCTTCGTGTATTTGGAAGAGTATCTGGAAGTATTCGGTGTAGCTCGCTATGCCCTCTGCTGTAAACGGACTTCGAGGAGATACAAAGGGAAGGTTACAGGGAAAATATGAAGATGTGTCAACACATTAGTGGATATACTTTTCTCCCAAAAGTTGAAGAAAAAATATTGTGCAATGGTGCAAGTGGAGAGAGAGCGAGGAAACCACATTAAAAAGACAGTCATGGGGCTTCCCTGGCGGCGCAGTGGTTAAGAATCCACCTGCCAATGCAGGGGACATGGGTTCGAGCCCTGGTCTGGGAAGATCCCACATGCCGCAGAGCAGCTAAGCCCGTGCGCCACAACTACTGAGTCTGCGGTCTAGAGCCCATGTGCCACAACTACTGAAGCCTGTGCGCCTAGAGCTGGTGCTCCGCAACAAGAGAAGCCACTGCAACGACAGGCATGTGCACCACAACGGAGAGTAGCCCCCGCTCACCACAACTAGAGGAAGCCCACGCGCAGCAACAAAGACCCAATGCAGCCAAAAATAAATAAATTCGATTAATTAATTAAAAAAAAAAGACAGTCATAGTTTTCTTTCCTTTCCAGAATTCACTCTATGAATGAAAGCATTATTATTTCTTTTCTTCCTAATGAAATTATCTTTTTATCATCATGCCACAGGCTAAAGACATATCTGAGCCTCGGCTTTATTTACTACTTGGTTGTTAGGAAATCACTATTACCTATTTTGAAGAGCAAAGGTATCAAAACATATTAATTCTGTCACCATCAAAAATGATTTGTCCTCTTTTTGTGATACTATTGTATAACTACATGACATATAATAAGTAAAACAGTAAGAAACAGCACCAACAGGCACTTTGGGAGATTCCACTAAAAACTTAAATAATTATATGGAGCCATTTTTTTTTAACCAAGTGATCCGAGTCACTCTCAAGTACTATGAAAGTAAGACAGGAGGAAGGAAGAATCACCCATCTCTGCTTTCTTATTTGATAAGTGTGCTGCGCTTCATGACACACAAGCATTCTAGGTTAGTAGCAGGAAGGAATCTAACGGGTAAGTTTTATGGTCAGGGTGTTGTGTGGGGCTGGTGAGATTTTGAAAAGGTATTTTACATGAAGCAGAGAGTTGAAATGCCTTGGGGTGGAGGCAATTCAAGGAACTGTATGCAAACAATAAAAGACATGAAAAGTGCAGATTACTCGCCTTTACAATGATTTATGATGTGAGGCCCTGTAATTGTACCTGTGGATTTCCTTTATGATCACTTAATCACTTTCATATGTGAAATAATCGGCAGCCAAAAACATCAACTCCAAGGCTGCAGATCATCTGTCATTCTTTTTAATCAGACTGGACTTGACAGCCATGATTTCTTATTAGAAGGAATTTTATGACCCCGGGTAATGGAATTCAAAAACTACCAAAATGTAATGATTTCTGGTGAATAGGCAATAAAGTCATAGTAGTGATATTTGATGAATGGAGCTCCTGGGAATAAATCGAGTTCCTTAAACTATCACAGCCATTAGCACTCCATTTTTTCCCCTTGTTTCTTATGTGAGGCCAGAAGTGCTTACATTTGCAATGACATTTTAAAAATGACTCAGTGAACAGTTTGCCCCTTGGAGATGTCTTCTACTCCAGCAATTGTGAGAATGAGTAAGTCAAGGGAAAAAGAAAGGATGGAGAGGGGGAGCTGGGTGATTTGGGCCGTACAGGACTATTGGAAGAGTCGGCCCTGGCTTCAGGTCTACTTGTGGGAGAGAAAACCTTGGCCTCATCTTGTTCCAGTCATTTCAACGAGATTAACTCACAAGTGCTAACTGTGTACCCAGGCCAGAACACCAGCCCCAGAATTCTGGTTAGGCGGGTGTGGGCTGGGGGCTGGGCCTCCGGAACGCTATAAAATCTCCACAGGTGAGTTCTTTGCTCAGCCACGGTGGTCCAAAACCGCTTCCATGGTGACTACGCACGCACACCCTTTATCTAAGACATGAACGAATCCTTTTAAGTAGGAGCTGAGGAGTTGGGTGTTGCTTCACCTGTTTGGCCATGAAATAATCTTATGTAATGCAGACCTTAGTTTTGGCCTGAGCACTTGCTGGGGTAAATGTGCAACGTTGGTGCATGCTCTGGCTCATGGAAGGAAAATGCATTGGCAGAACTCATTGTAATTCTTTATAGCTCTGGGTGATGCCTTTTATTGCAGTTTGTTTCAAGTCTGAGCATGTAGTGGGGGTATTTATCCCTTTCAGTATGTGAGTGGACACCACTAGAGACATAGACTTGAACTTTGAAATCAAGCTCCATGCAATGTAGGTATGTCCAGGAATTCACAGGAAGCTCAGTGCAGTCTCTATATATCTAGGGAGGTAAGTATTTCTCAGAAGTCTTCCCTCAGATGTGTACTTGTTTGGCATTCAGGATTTTTATTCCTGTTCCCTAAAGCTGTGGTATATTTTAAATCAGAGTAGTTCTGTTCGCAAAGATGGGAAAGTAGCTTGGGACTTAAAAAATCCAACTGTGTTGCCGACTACTTTGCTAGTGAATACAAACATAAATATGTATTTTTTTCCCCCTTTCATCCATGTTCTTTACCCAGGTGGTATGCTCCATTTTCAATATGCAATCCTAGTAAAGAACAATTTAAAATTATCAGAAATTGGTGCCCTTCTGATTTTCAGGGAATTTAAAGAGAACATTTCCTTGATTTGTCCCAGGAGACCTGCCATTTCAGAGAAAACACTGCAAGACTTAATGAGCTAAACACAGGCACCTCAGCTCAACTTTAATTTCTAACTTAGTTTGGGGAAGTCAATTTAGAAAGCTCCAGGATATTTTCAATGCTTCTATTTATATTCTGAAGAACACTAGACTGGTATGCATGTCTTAAAAAGCCACGGACTGTGAATGCCTAACAGTGGGAAGACATGTTAAAGTTACCTCCGTGGAAGATAGCAGGAGGGGATCAAGCCCTTACACTCTACAGTTTATATTAAGAATCTTCAAGACCAATCAAAGCTAAGCACAAACCTATAAACTAGAGAAGTCCAGGTATTTGGGGGAAAAATTCTTTGATGTAATTATTAGACCAGACTTCAATCTCTAGGTGAAAGATCAGAAAATTAAGAGTCTTCCTTAAAATAGCTTTTCTCTTTCTGAAAGCTTTAGGACTTCTTTCTTCTAGTGAGGACTTGTTTCAGACAGGGAAAAGAAAGCAAAAGAGACCATCCTCTTGGACTTACCATTAATGTAAATTTATGCTTCGTGGATTTGGGTAGGATGAGCCCTGCAGGTTAAGGACAGATTTTAGATGGAAGTCAACCAGTGTAAATATATATACCAATATATGCTTGGCTAAGCATGTTAGTAATTGATAACGTGTTTAAATTAAGAGGAAGTCAAGGCATTCCCTTCTCATTTCTGCTCTAACATTCTAGTTGAATGACCCAGAAAAACACACCCTGTGAATCTCAGCAGGTGTGGGAGACCTCGGGAAACAAGCACTTCTGTTATTTTCCTGGTGTGGGCTTAGACATAGATAGCAACAATGGCATTCCTACAGATGAGAAAAAGGAAGCTCAGAGAGGTAAACTGGCCCAAGGAAACATGGCTCATGAGTGGCAGGACCAGGCATCCAACCCCAGAAGCCTCTCTCCAGAGATCTCGTGGGTTTTTTTGTTTTTGTTTTTTAAAGATATTTATTTATTTATTTATTTATTTATTTATTTATTTATTTATTTATTTATGGCTGCGTCGGGTCTTAGTTGCAGCGCGGGCTCTTCACTGCAGCATGCGGGCTTCTCTCTAGTTGTGACACGTGGGTTTTCTCTCTCTAGTTGTTGCGCGCAGGCTCCAGGGCGCGTGGGCTCTGTAGTTGTGGCGCGCGGGCTTAGCTGCCCTGCGGCATGTGGGATCTTAGTTCCCGGACCAGGGATCGAACCTGCATCCCCTGCACTGGAAGGCGGATTCTTTACCACTGGACCACCAGGAAGTCCCCAGAGATCTTGTGTTTAACTTCTACCTCTGTATGCCCAACTTCAGAAAAGTGTTCTCTGTCAGCTGCATGGAACCATGACAGAGCCGGATCATAATTAATTGTCCCCTGCCTCCCCTGATAAACTGACTGTAATAAAATGGTTAATTCAGATCCCAAAAGTGTCAAATTTGACAGGAAAAATAAGGTCAGATCTCATTGGATTGGAATGAATATCTTGGCTGGACTGATTTGTGTGGGTACTCAATCCATTACAACTACAACTCTCCAGGGGCCTGGCGCTCCCTGGTTCTCTTCTACTTTCCAGGCATTAGACTCATGATTTCACCCAGAAAGTCAAGTTTTGAGCAGAGCTTATTAAACAATATGCTGGTTCAGCAGAAGGACTGGCCAAGACAGAAGGTGATCACACACACACACACACACACACACACACACACACACACACACACACACTCACACACACATACACACAGATACATGCTTCCCCTCCTAAGTAACCGAACAAAGTTTTGGATGAAACTTAGGCTTGAGAAATAAAATGAAGTTCCAGGGGAAAATCTTCACTGAATTAAAATAATTTCCAGGCGGGGCAATAAGTGTTGGATCTCAGAGTCTTGACAGTTTTTAAGTAGCTCACGCTAAGAATACAAACGCTATACTGAATATACATGAGACAGGAAAAATCTTGCCTGCATACCTGAGAAAACAGAATTTTAAAATTTAGAAAACCCTTTAGAGTGAAAGGAATCTGTTTACTTATGGACAAGATCTCTGGATTAAGACTTTTTCTTACTTTGAGTCACTTCTTCATTATTGCTCATAGAGTCTGTTTGCTAAACAGAGTAGATATTTATTACTGGACTACCCTGCATCTATTCTGCCTTGATGAGGTTCCTCTACTCTGTTTTTCATTTCGGAGCTATCACTTTCTCTCTTGGTCCTTATGGTTTGAGTAGATCTGACTCTACTCTCAGACACGTCACCCAGGCCTGGCCAAAGGGAGTGCCACCATGTATTTGGATTCAGAGATGAAAAAAAGTTTATTAGAAATTATCTGGTACCATTTGCTGGTGTCACCAGGGGAGAGGAATGCTCTTTGCCAGCTATAAAATACAAGTCTTGAGCTGCCAGTGAGGAAAGGCTGCCTGAAAATGAAACTCACCCAGAGAAAAAGAGAGCTGAGAGGCAGAGATAGACCATAACCTGAAGACAGGGCTGGCTTCATGGGCATGCGACTTATTAAGTTCACAGGGCCACGCACTTGGAAGGGTCCTACCCTTGGTTTAAGGCTATGCTGTCACCATTTTGAGATTCTTAATAATTTTTGAACCAGGGGCCCTGCATTTTCGTTTTGCATTAGGTCCCACCAATTATGTAGCCAGTCTCACCTGAAGACTTTGGTAAGACCTCTGGATCCAGCGATGTCTGAAGTCAGATCTATCCTGGGACCTTTCAGCTGTATGAGCCAAGAGATGCTCTTGTTTTATATAAAAGAGTTTGGGTTGAGATTTCTCTACATACAATTTAGTTCTAATCTGATAATATAACAGCAATTTAGATGATAACCTTTCCAACCTTCCACTCAATTCTAGAACAAACTCTTCAACCAGCTCACAGATAATTATCCATCTTTTTTCTAAAACCCTTCAGTTGTGGGAAACTACTTTGTAAAGTAGCCCGTTTTGAAACAACTATAACATTCTTAAAGTTCCCCTTTTATTAATTTGTACTTATTAGTTCTATTTCTAATCTCTAGAATTATTCAGAGAAACAGTACCTCCTGCCACATGGCAGGATGTCAAATACTTGAAGACAGCTATAATCGCATCCCCCAATAATTCACCCCTGTTAAGTTAGACCCCAGTTTCTTCCATTCTCCTTTTATGCAGTTTCCAAATCCTTGAACATCTCATGTAATGTCCAGATTGTCACTATCCAGATCGAATGCAAACTCCTACTGTGAACTACAATGGAATTCTTCCTTTCCTGACTTTGGATGGAACACGTCTATTAACACAGGCTAAAACGACATTACCTCAGGCAACTGGCTCAAGCCAAGCCACCAACCAAGTAAAGATCCCTTAGGACAGGGTCAGGCCGAGCCTCATCCTTTTGCACTTGTACAACTGACCAAGTGCAGGAGTCAGCAAAATACAGTGACAAAAACCCAGCCCACTACTGTTTTATGGTAAATTAAATTGTACTGGAACATAGCCACGCTCAATTTTTTACATACTGTCTAAGGCTGCTTTCATATTACAATGCAGAGTTGAAACTGGCTGGCCTGCAAATTCAAAAATATGTATTATCTGGCTTTACAGAGAACAAGTATGTCAAACCCTGATTTAAACCAACAGTATAAGCATTTACATTTATCCTTGTTAGATTTTATTTCATTAGTTTGGGCCCTTCATTCTAGTTGGGTAAGATTTTCTTTAACTCCATCAGTATGTAACCTACATGTAAACTTTTAAATTCACAGACAAAAAGTCTCAAACAAAATTGTACTGTATTCCCTATCCCTAGTCTCTTTCTAAAATCTATGTTAATTGATCTGTAATGAATTGCAATGGGTATTTTAGATAACAAAGGAAATTACCCTTCACCCTTAATTCTAATTCACAGCATGGAGATCTAACACTGGCATTACCAGTTTTATTCTTAATTGTACAAGAAATATAGGAGCAGTGCTACCCACTGCTGTTCCACGTTGACAGAAATGTTCTACACATCTGCATTGTCCAAGACGATAACCACCGGCCACGTGTAGCTACTGAGGACTGGAAATATGACTAGTTCAACTAAGGATCCCCATTTTTAATGTTACATAACTCAAAGAATTGAACATTAAATATAAATATGCACATGTGGCTAGTGGCTACTATATTGGAAAGGACAGCCTTAGCGAGTTAAGAACACTAAGAAATAGTAAAATTCCATGCTCGTTTTCTTGTTCAAGGCTCTTCCAGGGCTCTCATATACATAACTGCCTCGAGAAAATTCCCTCATTTCTCCGGTATCCAATACCAACAGATGGCTGGCAGGCTGAAGCCCATCTTGTTCATGATAGTTAATGGCAAATGAGGGCTTTGAACCCAGCTCATGTTTGAAAGAATAATGGAAAAGAAACAAATATACCATAAACAAAGGGCTACGTTAGCAAGACAGCAAGCAAACTAGAACACTACAGAAGCTACTTAGGAATTCATTAAGTTTTCATTTTACTACAAATTCTTTATTGAACATAATAAATCCCTGGGTGGGCACTGAACTTTGTGGTTAGGACTAGGAATGAAAGCCAATTTGTCAACCTGATTTACATAGAATCACTTCAGGAAGTGACGTTGGATTCTTCACTCCTTGGTGAGTTCTCCCACCCAACATTTTGGGGCATCTCTTTCATGCATGAGAATTGCCATTACTGCATGTGAAACATATTGAAAACTGCCCCTGTTCCACAGAGGAGTCTGATGTGCAGTCAGGATTTACAATAGTATCAATAAACACTGATAATTTCCAAATCTCTGCCTTCCATCCAAATTACCCTCTTGAGATTCAGAAGCATCTATGCAACTGTGGTAGATTACAAAATATGGCCATGGATTCTTCCCGTGCTGTGTGTTTGCAAGGTGCCTTTGTTGCTCTTCCCTTTAAGAGGATGAGTCAAGGGACTTCCCTGGTGGTCCAGTGGTAAAGAAGCCACCTTCCAATGCAGGGGACGCGGGTTCCATCCCTGGTCGGGGAACTAAGATCCCACATGCCAAGGGGCAACTAAGCCCACGTGCCACAACTGTTGAGCTCACATGCCTCAACGAGAGAGCCTGCGTGCCACAAACTACAGAGCCCACGTGTTCTAGAGCCTGCGCCCCACAGCTAAAGAGAAGCCCGAGCAGACCACTCACCGTAACGAAAAGATCCCACACGCCTCAGCAAAGTTCCCGTGTGCCACAACTGAGACCCGACGCAGCCAAAACAAATAAGGAAAGTAAACAAATAAAATAAAAAATAAATATTAAAATTAATTAATTGATTTTTTTAAAAAAGAGGATGAGTCAGTTTCCCAATCCCTCAAACATGGGCTGGTCTTGGAAATTGCTTGGCCAAAAGATTGTGGCTGAAATGACATTATGCGTCTTCCAAAGGCAGACCTAAAAAGGCCTTGCTTCTGCCTCCGCAGACTTGGAATGCTGCCCTGAAACCATGAAAGAAGCCAGTCTAGTGTCTTGCAGGATCAGAGACCATGTGGAGAAGAACCAAGGTGCCCCAGCCAACAGCCAAGAGCCCTGCCAAACAGGTACGTGAGGCTCTCTTGGACCTTCCAGTCTAGCTGCTGTCCTGGATGGATGCAGCCATATGAGTGAGCTCAAGCAAAACTAGCAGTGGAACTATTCAGAAAACCCACTGAATTGTGAGAAATAATAAATTGTTATTTGAAGCCATTAAGTTTTAGGATGGTTTATCACGCAACGGTAGATAACGGAAATTCCAACTCTCTCCAGGACATCTCCATGTGCACGTCTCGTAAGCACATCAAATTTACAAGTCCATAAGTCAATGTATCCCCAGCCCCTTCCAGGTTCCACAAGCCTTCCTTGATCTCCCACCCCCAGCTTGGTGAGGTGCTCTTGTAAATGCTTCTCCAGCTAGGACAGGGTATTAGAAACTCCTGTACCTTCTCCTAGCTCTCAGATCATGCACCATATTTGTTTTAGACCCTGTATTCCCAGCTCCTAGAATAGTATTTGGCACATATTAGGTGCTTAATAAGTATTCGTTAAATGCCAAACGAACGAATCATGCATCTAGAGACCTCAGCTATCTAGAAACACAGAAATATAAAAATAATTGGTGGGGCGGGAGTGGGGAGTGGGAGTCAGAAAGGCAAGACACACCCAAGCACGACTCAGGAATTTACTCAAAGCCCAGGGTATCTCATATTATACACATTTGTAACAAACCTAGTGATCATATCATGTAGATTATAGCAGCAATGACCTGAATGCTGGGCAAGAAGGCATAAACAGATTAATTGAAAAAAAATCACTCACAGTAGGCAAAATGAAAGGTAACAAAAGTTGACAATTCAGAAGGAGAAAGGAGATAAATGAAATTAACTACAACGAACAGACAGGAGAGCCGGGAAAAGTATAGCACTCTGAGCTATTTGGTGTCTCTTCTCACTCAAAGTCCTCACCTAAGCCACCCTAAACGTCTCAACCACCAGAAGAATGTGAGGGCAAGGAGGGCAGGGAGTTTTGTCTCCTTTGTTCTGCGCTACACCGGCTCCTACCCCATCATCAGTATTCAGTAAACATTTGTGGATTGAATGAACAACCTTCAATCACCAAAGACAACCCAGAACAGACTGATGTCTAAAGTGAGAATGATCTGGGTCATCGGGAAAAGGTTAAAATATATTCATTACACCAAGTTTAAGAACACAGGGCAGGAGGTAACACATTGGAAAAAATTCTACTAAAATTGCTTTTCAAAGTTTGGACACATATAAGTGGTAACCTTCATTCATCTGAAAAATGTATGAACACGGACTGCCAGATAAGTGAGTTAGAACGTGTCAATTTTTCCTTGCATATTGAGAGCTCGAACTGTCTCTTGCATTTTTCTGTATTTTCTACTATGCCTAGCAAACCAGGTATAAACAATAAAACTGTAATTAGTATTTTAAACCTTTTATTATGGAAAATTTCACACACACATAAAAGGAGAGAATAAGTTAATGCATCTCCATATGACTATTACCCTGCTTCAATATCATCCACTCTTGGTCAACCTTGTTTCATGAAAATCCCATCTACCTTCCCTCCTCTGCACTATACAAATATTTTGGAATGAATAATTGGTTTAAGATCCAGTTAATTACTATCACCTATAATCCAGTAGGTGAAATTTCCAGATTTATTTGTATTTAATGGATACTAATTAATGGCATCTTTTCATCAGTGATGATTTCATCTAAGTATATGAAGAATAACCCACTCGTAATAGCTTTTTTATTTTTATTCATCCATAGAAAACCAATGTCATACTAAAATAAATTATTCATCTTTATTTTAATCAATTTTTTATTTGTTGCTCTCATTAAGCCATTTTTCTTCCCGAGGATCTGAGAAATTGCATTTTTCAAACATTACTATGGCAAGCCACCTAAAAGAAAATCACCTTATGGTTTACCTTTTCCCAGGTACTAGATTTTTCAAAATGCCACATTTCTTTCTATTTCCTGTGCCTTTTACGGATTATATATCCCAACTGTAGTTTATTCTAATGTTCAGAATACAAAACATTGCTGTTTTGCTTAAGTTCAGATACCACATTAATTAAATGTTTAGAATATCTGAATCCAATTTTAAAACAAATGTAACACCAATCATTGCCTTGAAATACACTTGCGTAGTGAGGAAAAACTCACCTTGTCTCAAACATAATATTTTATGATCTAAAATTTTGATTTAAATTATTGAATGTAAACTAAATTCGACTTTAATTATACAGATTTTAACATGACATTTAGTCCTATACTCACACAAATAAAATTTGGGGAAATGCATAGAATTCTTACAAAACTTTTTTTCTTGATTTGAAAATCAGTGACTTCCCTACAGAACCTGCTATGTCATAGCATAGAAGAGATTAAAACAAAGGAGTGGGAAGTATTCTGCCCATGGCTAAGTGAGAGGAATTACATTCACTAAAAATTTACTTCACAGGTACTCTACTGCAGTGGCTCTCGAACTTTGCTCCACATGGAAATCACCTGGGGTGTTTCTAAGAAATCCTGACGCCCAGGTCACAACCTGGACCAAATGATCTGGATCTCTGGAGATGGGACCAATATGTGCTGAAGCCAGCTTGGCTCCCAGCAGCTCCTAAGAGCCAACAGTGCACATGTCTTCCCAACTCTGTGTTTAGTGACACTTATGGTAGTCGCAGGGAATTGGCAATGGTGGGAATATTTACACCACAGAAACGGGCAGACACTATAAATCAGAGCTTTTTATCTTCCAGGGAGTCAACTGTTCACCATTTACCAGCATATCACTGGAGTGGGGGCATGGGGGGGTGCACAAGTATCAGTATTTTTTAAAGCTCCCCAGATGGTTTCAATGTGCAGCCAAGTTTGAGAACCAGTGGTCTAGACATGGTGTTTGCTACACTTGAAAGGTCATCAGAATCACTTGCAGGACTTGTCAAAACACTGGCTGCATTTCTGATTCAGCGGATCTGGGGTAGAGCTCCAGAAGCTGCATTTCTAACAGGTGAGGCTAATGAAACCTGTCCGGGGACCACATTTTGAGAACCACTGGTCCGGGGCATTTAATGAACGTGAACCAACTAACAAGTGCAATGATTAGTCTTAGAAATTGAGAGGAGGCAAAATCAGCCCAGATAGATCACCGCTCACAATAAAAGCTGGGGAGCAAGACCTAAATACTAGAAATCTCTATCCATGCCTTTCATGTCCTGCCCATTCCTTATCACTTGCCCGCCATTCTCCAGGTATATTCATTCATTCATTTCTACCACCATCTTTTATTGAGTCTATATTATATGTCTGGTAGAATAGGAGGTTAGAAATAAAAGATCAAGGAGACAAGGTCCAGGCTAGAAGCTTACCTCCCGGTTGGGAAGACAATCACCTAGATATTCAGTCAAAGTAAGGCCTGGTAATTGTGCCATCATAAAGGTGTATGCAGCTTGCTTCAAAAGCTCAAAATAAGATAGGGACCAGGGGGTTTGCCCAGAAGCACTACTAGCTGACATACATTTTTACAAGATAACTAAGAGTCAGGTTAAGTGGACCTGAGGAAGGAAGGAGATAAACCAATGCAGGCAAAGAGAACAGCTGCTTTAAGGGCAGGACAGCACAAAACAACATACTGATGCCAATGGGTCTCAATATCAGGTGGGCATCGGAATCACTTGGGGAACTTGGTAAATATACAAAGGCTCAGGCCATCTTTGGGGGCCTCTGTGTCCTTTACTGGCTCTCCAGGTGAGTTGGAGGACCACTGACTCAGAGAATCATGACCAGAAGTGATGTGCCAGAGTAGCACCAAGGGTCCCTGAGGGAAGGAGGAGCTGGATTTGAGAGGAGGCCAGGGCCACCCTGCAAAGAGTGATTTGACATTATGTTTAAAAAAAAATGAGGAATTGTTTACATCTTCTCCTGGCCATTTGGGCATCCACTACCCCCGAGGAGAGTCAAAAAAGCTTTGGTTTTCCAAAGCAGGGGCCAACAAACTGCAGTCCCCTGGCATATGGGGCCCACCACACACTTTTGTACCATGCAGGAGGTGAGAATAGTTTTTACATTTTTAAATGGTTGGAAAAAATAAAAGAATAATATTTTGTGACACATGAAAGTTATATGAAATTCAAATTTCAGTGTCCATGAAACAGTTTTACTGGCACAGCCAAAGTCATTCATTTATGAATTGTCTGTGGCTGCTTGCACGTGACAATGGCAGAGTTGTGCAGTTGCAACGGAGACTATGTGGTCAGCAAAGCTGGCCTTTACAGAAAGGCTTACTGACCCTCCTTCTAAAGGCTAAGCCTGTGAAGGTCTAGAGCTGGAGAAGCGTCTAAAGGATGAGGAAGAAGAGAGTGACCCAGACCAGGAAGAGCTAGAGCCCCCCAGCTGGTGGCTTCCACATACAATGGAGCCCTGGAGACGCAGACCTGGTCTCAGCCCCAGAGGTAGTAGGTGTCTTCTGGGACCAACTGGACAGTGGCTTAGTGAGAGGCCACCAAGATCTGTGGCCTTGTGTGTTGCAGGGAAGGTGCAGAGGCCAAGCTTAACAGGAGGAAGAGATGCCGTCAGCAAAGGCACCCACTTTCAAACGCCAGCGTAGGCCCCGAGCATCGCAGGTGCAGTCATGACGAAATGAAGACCAGAGGCCCCACTTTAATGGTCCTGGCCTCCTTAATCCCTGGAATTCTAAATAACCCTAAAGGTAGGAGCAGGGACCCTCTCCCCTGCACGCTCCTCCTGTCAGGCAGGTGGTGGCTAAGCCAGGTTGAATTTGATTTAGGAAAAGACAGAAATGTGGCATTTCCTGATACACCTTAGTTCACAACATTCTGCTCCTACTTCAGATGCCCTTCCCTTCGCTTGGCTCTCCTTGAATTTGAATATTAAAGCCATTTTTCTTTCTGGTTCCACCGACATACAGCCAGAGGGGAAAGCTGGTGATACCTGGAGCAAGATGCCTAAGCGCACCTGTGGCCTCTGTCTCAGCACCGAACCCCACTGTGGCTGGTTGCAAGGAGGCTGTGCCATGCTCCAAATATATCTGCTGGAGAACAGCCCAGATTTAATTTACTACTATACTCTGGGTGCAGGATCTGTTAATATCTTCCAATTACCTGCCTCATACAACCATAGCTATTTTAAGCAGAAGTCACTTAAGGCTTCCTCATCATAGAAAACCTTCCCTTTCCCAGAAACTTATGGTCAGAGAAAAAGTCACAGAGACCTTGAGGTTGGGTTCAGCCCAAAGTTTGGATTTTATATCTTTGGAACCAGGAGCTGCAGCAGTTTGAGGTTCTTCTGGGTAGAAAGGGAATAAACGCTTTGAACAGAGGATTACTTTAATTGGCAAAAGCTGCTTGAATGGACCATTTAGTTTTGCAAATGTAAAGTGGGGACTATAATTAGTAAAGGAAAGGTCTGAAATGCTACAACTGCAATAGTGGCAAATAAAAAAGTGATTGTAGGAAGAGTCGCACCCCTGCAGATAAAGTTTGCGTTAAAGAAAGGTTTCTTATCAGTGGTGGATTTGGCTGTCCTTTATCCACAGCTGCTAGGTTCAACTTTTAGAGGCCATCTGTATTCCCGGCTCATGGCCCTTTCAAACCCAGCCCCCGTGGGTCTCTCCCACCTTCCAGTGTCTGACTCCCCTTTTCCCAGCTCCTCCTCGTTCTTCTCTTGTTTTCATGCTCCAAGTGTGGTCCTCAGAGCAGCAGCAGCAGCATTTTCGGGGAACTCCTTTGAGATGACAGATCCCCAGGCCCCACCCCGGACCTAACCAATCTGAACCCCTGAGAGCGGGCCCAGCAATGTGCATGGTAACAAGCCCTCCAAGGTGACTCTGATGCGCACACAGGTGAAGGTCTGGCTGAAGCAGTTTCCAAGGACAGAGCAGGAGCGAAGGTACGGGAGATGTGAACTTCACTTGGCTCTAGAGAAGAGGCCTTAACAAAGGAACTGGAGCCTGCTGGTTCAGCATCAACCCAGACGATTCTACAGACATCCTGAGCTTCGGTTAAGACCAGACTAACACCCAGCATCAACCACGTCCCCACATCAGGCAATGATGACCTGATAGGGCAGTACTGTCTATGCCAGCAGGAATTCAAGGGAAGAGAGTGGCACTAAATGACCAAAGGGCATGGCCAGCGCATGTCTGTCTTGGGGGTGATTGGAGGGTAACTGGCAATGGGGACTCGCCGTACGACCAGGAGCCAAGCAGAGAGTGAAGCCCTAGGGCCAGCCTTTTGAGCCCTGAGCATGGCCCTAGCCCAGAGCCAGGTTGGCTTTCGCTCTTGTTAGGCCCTTCTTTCATCCCCAAGTCTCTGCTGACTGTTGATATGACCTTCATCATTTCCCCAAGTTCATGAACCCAAGAAGCCTCTGGGTTACCCTTCAGTCGTGGTGACCAGGTGCTGTGAGCTCCACACTCATCAGCTGTACAGAGAACAGTTCAACCAGGTTTTGGCCCCTGAGTCTACAGCAGGTTTTGCTTGGTTTTGTTGGGCTCTGAAAATTGAATCTGGAACCACTGCAAGCCTGCAAACCTGCCTTTTATCTCCGGTACCTTGCCAAGTTGTAAGGTAGCTCTTCAACTTGAGCAGGTTCGAAGCACACACACCAAGCTCTCCTCTAAAGCACAAACGATTTCTCTGCTGTGTTTTTGCTGTGGGAAATGGCCTTGGCTCTTTCAAAGGCCTCCGGGAGCCCACCGAAGCAGAGGAAAATCAAAAGCTTGATTTCTCATTTTGAAAGCTGCTTATATAACCACATCTGGCATAAAGAAAAAAGTAGAACTTGCAGCCCAAACTGGGACGTACCATCAGTAGAAAGGCCCTGAGGTCAGCCTGTGGTCCTTACGTGGCACATTTCAAGGCCAGCTGCTCTTGCTAGCACCCCCCTCCCCTCCCTGTTGGCTTGAATCATTTGCTTTTCTGTTTGCAGGGTCTCAACCACAAGAAGAGTTCTAGAAATTAGCAGCCTTTCCTCCACTGTACTTGGGGTTACATACTATTATGACCCCAACTGCCAGGGAAATGGGGTTTCTAGACCCCAAATGTTGGGGTGCCCTGCGACCCAGAAGAAAAGACCCTCAGATGCTTGCTGACCAGCATTCGCTGCGGGAAACTTCTCTGCAGTGCAACCGCAGCAGCTAGAAATCTGAGACCAAGTGGAAACACTTGCTCATTAGGCCCAAGTCTTTTGAATCACACCAGGGAGTGGAAAGCCACGCAAAGAATGATCTCACCTGTTAACCCAACAAGGGGTTTCTAGACATTCACGGGACACCGAAGTTACGCACAGGACAGAGGAGAGGGAATAAACTGTAAAGTTCCCAGTCGGATCCTGTGGCTGGCGAGGCGGGAGCTGGATTTAGGCTCCAGGGCCGAGCTGCCCGAGCCCAGGGAGCGGAGCGCCCCTGTCAGCGCCGAGCACCCCTGCCATCAATCTGAATTATTGTGGCCCCTGGAAGAGTGGGGAGGCTTAAAATCCAGACTCATGAAGACCGTTTCTGTGCAGTTTCACACTGAGCCCTGGTAAGAAGTCTACTTAGCTTGATAAAGTAAAGCAAAGAATGAGCAGAACATTTCAAGTTACAAAAGACCTGCAGAAACACGTGACTGCATCCTCCTTCTCTCCCTTCAGTTAACCAGAAACTGAGCCATTCCCCACCTGCTGGGAAACAAACAAGCTAACACATTTCATGAATTCTCAGAAGCACAGGCCTTTCACATTTTCAAGTCTCCAGGTTCATCTTATAATGAATGGCATTTTGGAATTCCTGCCTTCCCAGGAAGCACAATTGGTTGATTATTCTCGGGGTCATGACTGGACAATCACAATTCCTCCCCGTTTCAGCCAAAATCTATGTAAATTCCATTTGAGGAAGTAAAGAGGAGACTTCATGGTCGCTGAAAAAAATTTCCGTTGAAAATTTCTGGGAACATCAAGAAAGGGTCTTGCATCAAAGCACGCAGAATGGGTTTAAACAGCTAGAAAGAAAATCCTAGGGGCAATAATGAAGTACTCATTCAAGAAATGCTGCATCACCAGTGCTATCCATGGCACCAAGGAAAATATTTTGTGGAAAATCATGGACATCAATTACTGCATTGAAAAGTGATTCATATGGGTCAAGCTTTATGTTTTATATGTACAAAAGTTTAAGGAATACCTTAACTAACTTGTTTGCTTATATTTCACTTTTTTGTATGCACCAGAGTATTATATGATTAAAATCTATGCTTAAGTCTCAAAGTTAGCTCAAGAAATATAAAAGTATAAGGGTTTGCCAAACTTTTCCTGTAAAGGGCCAGACAGTAAACATTTTCGGCTTTGTGGGCCATTCAGTCCACTACTGCAACTACTCAACTCTGCCACTGTAGCAAAAAAGCAGCCACAGACAACACGTAAATGAACGGGTGTGGCTTTATGCCAATAAAACATTATTTATAAAAACAGGCACTGGGCCAGATTTGGCCTACAGGCCAATTGGCCAGCCTATGATTAAAGTGATAAAACATGATGTCTTCCTTTCATAGTGGACACATATATAAAGATGTCTAGCAGCTGATGAACTCTTAGATTCCATGAAATTTGATATATATGCCAATGATACCAACTGTTGCTCAGTCGAGGAAAAAAACCCAACACCTTTGTTTCCCACCACCTCTTTCCTTCCTATTCAGGGGGATCATACATATAAAGTGCTTCCCCTTTCTTCTAGATTTCACTAATCACCACTTACCTAAGCAATCTTTTGACATATCCATATTCCTAGCCTCTTTCTTTATTACTTTCTCTTCTAACCTTCTTGTCTATTGGCATTAGAAAGCTACCTCCACATGAGTCAAAATGCAAGGCTCATCATGAATAATAAGTTTAATAGCTGTATTAGGGATGTGCTTTGTCAAAGAAAATGAAAGAAACACTTTGAAGTGAAATAAGGTAATAGCGAACCAACCTCTTTACCTTCTAAAATTCTCAGTAGGGTACAAAATAACTTTCAGAAAGTTACATCTCCTTACTCTCTAATAAAATCTATTCCCCCTGCTTCAACATGAACATTTAAAAAGCTCTCTTAAATTTTACTCTTGTACTGTTTTGTCTCTGATGGCATCCCAACAAGGTTGTGCACCATTCATGTAAGTTGCATGCATATGGCATTCTGATCACACTGCGGGTTAGAGAGAATTTTTTTCAGTCTAGCTTTGAATCTCTATTATCAGGAGAGGCTATCTGCCACAAAAACAATCCGAAAGTATCAGTGGCTTAATTCAGCCGAAGTTAGTTTTCACTATCCCAGTCTAGGAAATTATAAAGGGGTGGGGGAGGTGTGTCGGTGTGTTTTGCTCTACACAGTTGTTCAGGGTTCCAGGCTTCTTCCATCTGTGGGCTCTGACTCCTCTAAAACTTTAGACCAGGATTTCTCAGTATTGGCAGTGCTGACTTTCTGGGCCAGATCACTCTTTGTTGTAGGGAGCTGTCCCATGCATTGTAGGATACGTAGCAGTGTCCCTGGCCTCTGCCCACTAGATACCAGTAGCACCCTGCACCCCATTGTGACAAACAAAAATGATGTCTCCAGATACTGCCAAATGCCCCCCAGGGGCGCAATAGTCCTCCCTCCCCACACTGAGAACCAGTGACTTACTCAAAAACGTTATTATCACTCATCAGAGATTATGTGTTCTATTTATTCCTGGGAGACTAATTTATTTACTTGAAAAGTTCTTTTTAATATTAAATCAAGTTATCTTTGTTTATGTAGTGCACATGGAACATGATTCCAATAGCTGTTGGACACAAGGTGCTTCAGCTGGGAAGTCCATTATATCATCTTCCCATAAGAAGCAAGTGCTGGGGCTTCCCTGGTGGCGCAGTGGTTAAGAATCCGCCTGCCAATGCAGGGGACACGGGTTCGAGCCCCGGTCCGGTCCAGGAAGATCCCATATGCTGCAGAGCAACTAAGCCCACGAGCCACAACTACTGAGCCCGTGCGCCTAGAGCCCACGATCCACAAGAGAAGCCACCGCAATGAGAAGCCCGCGCACCACAACGAAGAGTAGCCCCTGCTCCCCACAACTAGAGAAAGCCTGCGCAAAGCAATGAAGACCCAACACAGGCAAAAATAATAAATAAATTAAAAAAAAAAAAAAAAAAAAAAAAGCAAGTGCCCTGTCCCCCTGCCTTGAATTATTTCACAAGCATTTCAGAACCATTCCATTGGCCACAGGATCAACTGCCATCCATGAGTCACATAAGAAGTCTTTAGGAGCCTGAGTAAAATGGGTTCCCTTGGGAGTTTTTCCAGGCCTCAGTAGGTACCCTTGATATTCATTCCCTCTCCCTTTAAAAATCCACTATCCTACCAGCTTCACTCCAATGGAAGGCAACAGTCTATGGACAAAACCACTTGCGCAAGTGAAACCAAATCCCATGAGATTGTAAGAATGACTCTTACAAGCCAAATGGTGGGTCCCCTAATAGTTGCTTACATTATCCTAATTCACTTGAAACAGTATTACCTCTCATTCTTGCTGATGCAAAGCTGCTAAAAAGTAATCGAAGGCAGGCCTGTGTCTTTTGGATGTACCCATCAACATTTAGTGGTTGCTTAGGAAAGAGTAGTATAATTACAACTGACAGTGTTTTCTCTATAGCTGGCACATGTTGGAGCCCTTGAAGCCATTTTTTGGAAAGTGCTATCTTAGAGGAAAAAGGAAGAGTGCGTTGGCAAGTGTAAACACGGCCTGGCACTGCACTAAAACCCTCATGGCTACAATTTGCCTAGGTCAGGAGACTTAGACTGAAGGCTGCTATCAAAATCAAACACTGAAACCACAAGGTCTAAAGCACCACATTTTTTCCCCAAAAAGGACATTGGAAGCAATAAACCCAATTGTGAAAAAGTATGACAATCAAGAATGATCAAATAATGGGCACATAAGTGAAAGCAGTGATAATATAAAGCCCTAAGAGTGGGAAACATGGGGAGAAACACTACTCCACAGAAGAAGAAGGCATAATTGGAAAAGTTCATCTTGCCCAAAGTTCTGGGAAAATCTCACCAACACATATCATTAGATCCTAGATATCTCTGTTGCAGGCCACCCACATACCGGGGAGGTCAAAGTCCCTAACCGGAACCTAATGGCTCCATTTATCATTTGGAAACCATCTTCTAACAACAATCTATTTCATTTCACCAGTGCACCAAAATATGCCCTCTCTTCTCTCCTTCCTCCTCCTTTCATGATGTGACCTGAGGAGGAGGCATCAAAAGATGTTACTAGTGAGAAATTCACAATAAGAAGAAGGAAAATTCTTACTTAACATGATGAATCTGGACATTTCAGTAGTGGAGAAATTCACAGAGGTGAATTCTGTAGCTGGATAAGGTCTATGGCTGATTGTAACATTTGAAGTTAGAGGGAAAAGAAATCTATCAAATTTCACCATTTTGCAACATAAGCAGATTGTGTGCTGGGTCAAGATGGAATCTCCCTGACCTGAAAATGCCATGTTCACCACAGGGAAGGGGACATACCACCCGCTAAGGATGGAAGCGGAGGAGTCTTCCCAGGTTTGCCTGGGACTAAATCCCAGATGCTGCTGTCAGGGTGTCTGTGGTGGGCAGTGAATCCCAAAGCATATGTCATCACCACTGTGACTCACTGTTACACAGACTAATTTTCCCTGGCACTTGTGGTCCTTAGTTTCAAGGGCACTAATTGTAAATGTCATTGAAAATGATAAACAGGAAGCAAGTCACCAAAATAAAAAAATGCATCTGCTTATAGAATAGTCTGAATTCGATTTACTCTTGCACTGTGAGTGGGGAATCTGGTCTTCAAACTTACATGCCTCATATAACCACATCTGTTCCAAGGAGAAGATGCTGCAGTAATTTCAGAGCCTCTGTTCCTATAAGCCTCTTTATCTTGTTCTTAGAAACTACCAGCACCTTTCACTGGGGCTTGCTATAGTGTTACCCAAAATGGACCACACAACTCTACCTAATTAATTCTGAGTTCTACATTGTTCCAAACTGGATAAACATTGTTAAATATGAGAAACCTGTTCCCACTTTAGAGTTAATTATACATGTCACCGAGAATTCTAAATCAGACCCTCCAACAATTATTCCAGGAGGAAAATAACTAGTTTTACCTGCAATTTCAGATTACCTCCACAATGCAGACTTTTTTATATTTTCTGACATCTCATGACAGCTACTGTTCTTCTGAGTAGATTGCATTCATTTATTTCAGAAACAAAATGTACAAAGGCAGTAGAGGTTCAAAAGAAAGAAGGGAATATGTAACGGGATGGTTATCTAGACAGAAAGTTACTCGCGATTTTTGGAAAGCCTAATTGCTCTATTCCCTTTGGTAGTGATGATAAAAATCATACTGCATTAAAAGAGAGGGAAGAAACCACTTTCATTAATACCCACATGGTTGGAAGTGAGACTATTACCTCTGGAAATATATAAAATACAAAGAATATGAATATTCTCTTTGCTATAAGACAATATTATTATTTAAAAAGGCGCCTCCATGTGATCACAGGAGGCAAACGACAGCACATCAAAGTGGCATTAATTTCTGCCATACACAAAGGAGCTACAAGTGGGGACTCTGAAGTGATGGTCAGATACTGAGTCGGCTTCTTCCTTGGATAAGTTAGTTACTGATCCTCTCTGACCCTCAGTGTCCTCCTCTGCAAAGTGGGACTAACAATAGAAGCTATCTCACTAGGTTCTTCTGAAGCTCAAATAACAGAGCTATTGCTGAGAAAATGCTTATCAAAGTGCCTGGGACAAAGTGAGCCATCAGTACATTTTAGGTAGTTGTGGGAGTAGAAGCAGCAGCGGCGGCAGTAGTAGTCATGATAGCAGTAGTAGCAGTAGTAGTATAAGGGGGTAGCTAGGAATAATATTACTCATAGGTTTCCGAAGTGGTAAAATAATTACTAATATAAATAGTAAGTCATGGTATTTGTAAAATTGCAGAACTAAGTAATATTAACATTACTGCTAATATTATTAGTAACCATATTAGTAATGCTCTTATTAATACTAATATTAACATTTCTAATAATAGCATTGGTGGTTGGCAATTCAAAGAGCATTGCTATTACCAGTACTCAAACTAATATTCTAGGCCCTGAAAATCACTGCAGTCAATAAAAATAATGTAATATAAAACTGGTCTATTTTGTACCAGAAATTATCATTTACTTTGGACACAGGGGTATTCCAAAGAGCGTGCTATCCTTCTGCCTTCCTTTCAAAGAAGATAATTGTATCTTGGAGCAGTATTAGGAAAAAAGAGAGTCAACTTCATGTAGATAAAAGGAAATAAAAGCTACAGAGGAATCATTAAAGTAGGGGTTATTTATGACTTGTGCTGATTACCAATAAGGAGGAAAGGTTGCTCTGAAAGGAATACAGAGAAACACACCTGAAACAGAAAGAAACAAGCATATTACTCTAGCAACAAGAGTTTCCAAATTACAGTCAATTCTTGATTACCTGGAAGCAAGTGACCTGCTTTGAGAATGATGGTGGTCAAAAACATATGCGAAAATATCCACATATGAGAAGGTATGTACCAACAAATGCTAAAGGAACTTCTCTAGGCAGGAAACACAAGAGAAGGAAAAGACCTACAAAAACAAACACAAAACAATTAAGAAAATGGTAATAAGAACATACATATCGATAACTACCTTAAATGTAAATGGATTAAATGCTCCAACCAAAAGAGACAGACTGGCTGAATGGATACAAAAACAAAACCCATATATAGGCTGTCTACAAGAGACCCACTTCAGACCTAGGGACACATACAGACTGAAAGTGAGGGGATGGAAAAAGATATTCCATGCAAATGGAAATCAAAAGAAAGCTGGAGTAGCAATTCTCATATCAGATAAAATAGACTTTAAAATAAAGACTATTACAAGAGACAAAGAAGGACACTATATAATGATCAAGGGATCAATCCAAGAAGAAGATAAAACAATTGTAAATATTTATGCACCCAACCTAGGAGCACCTCAATACATAAGGCAAATGCTAACAGCCATAAAAGGGGAAATCGACAGTACCACAGTCATAGTAGGGGACGTTAACACCCCACTTTCACCAAAGGACAGATCATCCAAAATGAAAATAAATAAGGAAACACAAGCTTTAAATGATACATTAAACAACATGGACTTAATTGATATTTATAGGACATTCCATCCAAAAGCAACAGAATTCACTTTCTTCTCAAGTGTTCATGGAACATTCTCCAGGATAGATCATATCTTGGGTCACAAATCAAGCCTTGGTAAATTTAAGAAATTGTATCAAGTATCTTTTCCAACCACAGCGCTATGAGACTAGATATCAATTACAGGAAAAAAATCTGTAAAAAATACAAACACATGGAGGTTAAACAATACACGACTAAAATAACCAAGAGATCACTGAAGAAATCAAAGAGGAAATCAAAAACCACCTAGAAACAAATGACAATGAAAACCCGACGACCCAAAACCTATGGGATGCAGCAAAAGTAGTTCTAAGAGGGAAGTTTACAACAATACAATCCTACCTCAAGAAACAAGAAACATCTCAAATAAACAAACTAACCTTACACCTAAAGCAATTAGAGAAAGAAGAACAAAAAAAACGCAAAGTTAGCAGAAGGAAAGAAATCATAAAGATAAGATCAGAAATAAATGAAGAAGAAATGAAGGAAACAATAGCAAAGATCAATAAAACTAAAAGCTGGCTCTTTGAGAAGATAAACAAAATTGATAAACCATTAGCTACACTCATCAAGAAAAAAAGGGAGAAGACTCAAATCAATAGATTTAGAAATGAAAAAGGGGAAGTAACAACTGATACTGCAGGAATACAAAGGATCATGAGAGATTACTACAAGCAAGTCTATGCCAATAAAATGGACAACCTGGAAGAAATGGACAAATTCTTAGAAAAGCACAACCTCCCGAGACTGAACCAGGAAGAAATACAAAATATAAAGAGACCAATCACAAGCACTGAAATTGAGACTGTGATTAAAAATCTTCCAACAAACAAAAGCCCAGGACCAGATGGCTTCACAGGCGAATTCTATCAAACATTTAGAGAAGAGCTAACACCTAGCCTTCTCAAACTCTTCCAAAATATAGCAGAGGGAGGAACACTCTCAAACTCATTCTACGAGGCCACCATCACCCCGATACCAAACCCAGACAAGGATGTCACAAAGAAAGAAAACTACAGGCTAATATCACTGATGAACATAGATGCCAAAATCCTCAAGAAAATACTAGCAAACAGAATCCAACAGCACATTAAAAGGATCATACACCATGATCAAGTGGGGTTTATCCCAGGAATGCAAGGATTCTTCAGTATATGCAAATCAATCAATGTGATGCATCATATTAAGAAACTGAAGGATAAAAACCATATGATCAAAAAAAAAAAAAAAACAACCATATGATCATCTCAATAGATGCAGAAAAAGCTTTTGACAAAATTCAACACCCATTTTTGATAAAAACTCTCCAGAAAGTAGGCATAGAGGGAACTTACCTCAACATAATAAAGGCCATATATGACAAACCCACAGCCAACATCATTCTCAAAGGTGAAAACCTGAAACCATTTCCTCTAAGATCAGGAACAAGACAAGGTTGTCCACTCTCACCACTATTATTCAACATAGTTTTGGAAGTTTTAGCCACAGCAATCAGAGACGAAAAAGAAATAAAAGGACTCCAAATCGGAAAAGAAGAAGTAAAGCTGTCACTGTCTGCACATGACATGATACTATACATAGAGAATCCTAAAGATGCTACCGGAAAACTACTAGGACTAATCAATGAATTTGGTAAAGCAGCAGGATACAAAGTTAATGCACAGAAATCTCTTGCATTCCTATACACTAATGATGAAAAATCTGAAAGAGAAATTAAGGAAACACTCCCATTTAACACTGCAACAAAAAGAATAAGATACCTAGGAATAAACCTACCTAAGGAGACAAAAGACCTGTATGCAGAAAACTGTAAGACACTGATGAAAGAAATTAAAGATGATACAAACAGATAGAGAGATATACCATGTTCTTGGATTGGAAGAATCAACATTGTGAAAATGACTATACTACCCAAAGCAATCTACAGATTCAATGCAATCCCTATCAAACTACCAATGGCATTCTTCACAGAACTAGAACAAAAAATTTCACGATTTGTATGGAAACACAAAAGACCCCGAATAGCCAAAGCAATCTTGAGAAAGAAAAACGGAGTTGGAGGAATCAGGCTCCTTGACTTCAGACTATACTACAAAGCTACAGTAATCAAGACAGTATGGTACTGGCACAAAAACAGAAATATAGATCAATGGAACAGGATAGAAAGCCCAAAGATAAACCCACGTACATATGGTCACCTTATCTTTGATAAAGGAGGCAAGAATATACAATGGAGAAAGGACAGCCTCTTCAATAAGTTGTACTGGGAAAACTGGACAGCTACATGTAAAAGAATGAAATTAGAACACTCCCTAACACCATACGCAAAAATAAACTCAAAATGGATTAAAGCCCTAAATGTAAGGCCAGACACTATAAAACTCTTAGAGGAAAACATAGGCAGAACACTCTGACATGAATCACAGCAAGGTCCTTTTTGACCCACCTCCTAGAGAAATGGAAATAAAAACAAAAATGAACAAATGGGACCTAATGAAACTTAAAAGCTTTTGCACAGCAAAGGAAACCATGAACAAGACAAAAAGACAACCCTCAGAATGGGAGAAAATATTTGCAAATGAAGCAACTGACAAAGGATTAATCTCCAAAATTTACAAGCAGCTCATGCAGCTCAATATCAAAAAAAACAAACAACCCAATCAACAAATGGACAGAAGACCTAAACAGACATTTCTCCAAAGAAGATATACAAATTGCCAACAAGAAATGCAGATCAAAACTACGATGAGGTATCACCTCACACCAGTCAGAATGGCCATCATGAAAAAATCTACATACAATAAATGCTGGAGAGGGTGTGGAGAAAAGGGAACCCTCTTGCACTGTTGGTGGGAATGTAAATTGATGCAGCCACTTTGGAGAACAGTATGGAGGTTCCTTAAAAACCTAAACATAGAACTACCATACGACCCAGCAATCCCGCTACTGGGCATATACCCTGAGAAAACCATAATTCAAAAAGAGTCATGTACCACAATGTTCATTGCAGCTCTATTTACAATAGCCAGGACATGGAAGCAACCCAAGTGTCCATCAACAGATTAATGGATAAAGAAGATGTGGCACATATATACAATGGAATATTACTCAGCCATAAAAAGAAACGAAATTGAGTTATTTGTAGTGAAGTGCATGGACCTAGAGTCTATCATACAGAGTGAAGTAAGTCAGAAAGAGAAAAACAAATACCGTATGCTAACACAGATATATGGAATCTAAAAAAAAAAAAGGTTCTGAATAACCTAGGGGCAGGACAGGAATAAAGACACAGAAGTAGAGAACGGACTTGAGGACACGGGGAGGGGGAAGGGGAACCTGGGATGAAGTGAGAGAGTGGCATGGACTTGTATATACTACCAAATGTAAAATAGATAGCTAGTGGGAAGCAGCCTCATAGCACAGGGAGATCAGCTCGGTGCTTTGTGATCACCTAGAGGGGTGGGATAGGGAGGGTGGGAGGGAGACGCAAAGGGAGGGGATATGGGGATATATGTATACGTATAGCTGATTCACTTTGTTATACAGCCGAAACTAACACACCATTGTAAAGCAATTATACTCCAATAAAGATGTTTAAAAAAAAAAAAAAAAAAGAAGGTATGTACTAATTGGAACCTTATTACCAAGAAGAGATGACACTTTGCGTCTACCTGTAACTACCTGCACTATCCTGGTATAGTCAGTTCTGCGATCTCACACTCACACTCACTTTGTAAATGTGAATTTGTGTCAACGGGATTGATACATTAGGGAACTATTTGAATACGGTGCAAATTTCCCGTCTGCTGATGCACAATTTCATCAAGAGGAAGGACGATGAATTCAGAAAACTGCATCCAGCTGAACAAAGCCACACAGGATCATACAAAATGTGCACGAACACACCCCCCTCAAGGTCTACCGCTCCCTCGGTTCACAGGTCCTCACCTGCTGGTGCAACCTCCCCCCTGATTTCAGATCGCCTTCCTCCACTCCTTCGCAGTAACACCCAAGCTGCAACCCTGCCTATGGCCACATCCACAGGCCAACTTCAGGGCTTTTCAAGGGGAAGTGACCTAAGTACTGTAGTATTTATGTATTTCCTAACCACTTAACTTGTGTAAAACTGTGCTAGCATTTTTACGAGGTTCTTACCTTTTTTTTTTTTTTTACGGTGTCACTGACAACGTTTTTTAATACTTTAAGTGCCATACTCTTCACCCATTTTCCCCACAAGCCTGGCAGGTTCTTACTACACGACTTTGCAATTGTGCTGTAATTTCAAGAACACATGTCGCACTATAGCAGAACTGACTATATCTATCATCCACATCTTCCTCAGCCTGAGAGAGATACGTTACTGCCACATGTCTATTACAGAATATAGAGCATGGAGACACACTGTGGTGGCCCAGGGCAACTGTCAAGGGGAACTGTAGCAGTCCCTAGGTCAAGATTTCTCTCACTCCTGGGATGAGGACAAAGTACTGAGAAGACAGGGAGCTCTCAGTTAAGTATGAAGGGGTGAGAACAGTGAGAATGCTCTTGGAATTTCAGAAGCGACTCTGTGGCAGAGACTGGCCAAGCTGATCACCAAACCTGTTTCTCCTCTTCATGATACCCATGACACTACGATTCCCAGTGTCTCATGTAGTTAGATCAGCCTCAGAACGTGTTCTGACCTACAGATGAGATCAGAGGGGTTACGTGTGCCTTCTTGTCTGCTCCGTCTTCCTTTCAAAATCAGCCTGCTTTATGCACACGAGCATGATGTCTTGGAAGCTGCATATTGAAGATCACACTGGAGATGACAGATCCACAGATGGAAGGAATTTAGGCCCCTATATCACCACTTGTGTAATAGGGAAGAACAAATCTGACTCCATATAAGATCTGTTTCTTTTACTTTAACCTTTATATTCTGTTGCTTTGAGTTAAGAACGTTGCCTATAGCCTGAAATATACAAAATAGCCCATTCTCAAGGCTCTGACCTTAAAGGGTATAACACTTTTCCATTCCTATGGAGATGAAATGTTGCAGAGCGAAGAATAACATTTGTCTTGGAGATTTACAGGAACATCGTGACCTGACCTACGTGGACAGCTGCAAGAACAAAGGATTCCAGCACCAAGAAGTTTGCTACATCCGACCACGCGCCTCCCTCAGATGGCCTTTAAAACGCTTTGCTGAAACCCTTCAGGGAGTTGGGGGCTTTGAGGGCAAGAGCCACCCGTCTCCTTGCATGGCCCTGCAATAAACCTTTCTCTGCTCCAGACTCCGACGTTTCGGTTCGCTTGGCCTCACTGTGCGTTGCGCACAGGAACTTGCGTTCGGTAACACTTGGAGGAGACCTTATGAGAGCAAGACATAAAGGACTGTGGTATTAGAGACATCACACAATTTGGAGTTATTTTGTCACAGTAGCTTTACCTTAACGTATTAAATCCAGATAGGCTGGCCAACCTGTCCTGCTCCAGCTTAAATGTTATAGGGTTAATGCAGGAGCACTTTCTGGGGTGTTTAAGAAGTGTGTGCCTTGGATGGACAACAAAGTCCCACTGTAGAGCACAGGGAACTATATTCAATGTGCTGGGATAAACCATAATGGAAAAGCATAAAAAAAAGAAGGTATATATATGTGTAACTGAGTCACTTTGCTTTACAGCAGAAATTAACACAACATTGTAAATCAACTATACCTCAATTTAAAAAAATAAATTAAAAAAAAAGAAGTCGTGCCTTTTCTATGCAACAGCTTCTCTGCTGCTTAGGGGTTAGATAATGGTGAATAAGACCCTCTCTCCTTTCAAGGAATTTACAGTCTAGCAAGAGGAGAGAGAAACATGAGTGACCATAAAAGAGAGTTACAGAGGCAGCAATTCTACTCCAAGCAATATACACAACAGAAATCTGTCCATCAGATCATCCTAAGAAGGCACAAGAATGATCAGGACAGCTCTGATCAATGTAAAAACTGGAAATTCCCCAAACAGCCATCAACAGCAGAATGGATAAATCAATCGGGGGTCTTCATGTAATGGAGTACTCTACAGCAAGGATACAGCAGACCACCACTGCACACGAACGGCCAGACACATTCATATGATACCGTTTATACTACGTTCAAAGACAGGCCAAATGAACTGGTGCTGACAGAGGTCAGGATAGTGACTAACTTCAGGAAAAGGATGCAAAGAGGGTCACTGGACTTCAAGCCATACCCTAGTTCTTGAACTGCGTGGTTGTTACATGGGTGTATTCAGTTTGTGAACATTCACTGAGTATACACACTTATGATTTAATTGTACACGACTATTATGCTTCAATAAACAGTTAACAAAATCACAAGTGTTACTGATGTCAGGACAGCAGTGTGGAGAACGTACCTCAGAGACTCGAAGATTCAGTGTGTCCACAGAGTGAACTGCACTCATTTAGGCAAGTGAGAAACGAAGATTTTTTTCTAGTGGGATGTTTACAACTATTGGGAACCTCTACGTACTTCCTCATCTTGCAGCCCAGTCCGATAACCTCCGATTCAAACAGCAAATCTTTTTTTTTATTTACTACCTAAGTACACCCTCAAGCCTTAGGCATCCTCAGGAGTCACATTTACACAGATACTAAAAAGAGTACAAGCAGAATTACGGGGGAAATGGTTTTCTCCGCTAATGAGAACATCAATTTTTTTTCAATAAATCTCTCCCTATTTACCCTCCGTCCTCTTCTCCCTCCCCCTCCTCATTTTTGCCCTCTCACTCTCTATCTACACATGTGAGCACATGCACATACATATGTACATACACATAGGGGAGAATCTACAATATTCTAATGCAGTCACACCTCTTGACTCACTGTGGGGTTCAACAGGCTCAGGCCACTCCCATTGCAAAAGAAGATCCTTTGCCCATCAGGTCCTGTTGTGGAATCAATGCATGGCCATCTCCAGGGCTCACCATTTCTGTGTTGGTTGATGTGTATTACTTAGAGCCCTGTCAGGACAGAAACCATCTTAGACTAGATTAAGGAAAAACAAAATATTGGCTTGTATAAGTAAACCCACCAAGGTATACTAGCCCCTGGCATGGCCGGATTCAGAGCTCAGATGCCACCAGAGTCCTTTCTCCCAGCCTCTCACTAGATGCTGACTCAGGCTCTCGGCCAGAGGTCCCCTGGGACTGGCACATATGGCTACAGGGAGCTCTGGGATTACATTCTTAAAGGTTGTCACCATCGAGGAACAAAGCCCTTCCTTGCCAGCTCAATTCAAAATACGGTGGGCGAGAGCTCTCATTGGCTCAGCCTGGGTCACAAGGGCTGACAATCAGCAGCCGTGCCTGGATATTATGGTTGGCGTGGGGAAAGAGAAGTTCCCAAAGGAAGAGAAGTGATGTTCCAAGAAGAGGGAAGAGTCCCAGGAGGGGAAAAATCACACATCCACAGCCCTAGTATTTTTCAAACATGGACTGCAACTTATTTGGGGGAGGGGTCATGAAACTAATCAGTGGGCTGCAATCAGCAGAATTCAAAAACGAAAAAGGATAAAATAGAACAGAAACAGACTGTATCCAACTCAATATTACTTAGTGAAACTTTTGTTTTAATTACGTGTACGTGTGTGTGGTATATGTGTGTACTAGGTAACAATGGAAAACAAATTTCTTACTGTGGGTTTTGGTTTAAAAAAATCAGAGTAGTACAATACTCTAGGCAATCATCAAACATCAGATCTGTTTAACATGTATGCATGTACACCTACCTACTCATGGGAATACTTAGTGTATATTTCATACTTATCCCCATGTCTTCATTTAATGTGATTACGGCTATAGATAATACAAAAAAAGTTTAGCTGAGACGTTTTTATTATGAACTATTACACCTTATCCAATCAATGAGAAATTAGCAATAAGAAATGCACAATTGTAAAATTCTTTTTAATGACACCCAAACAAAAGTGCCTAATAAATTAATTGGCTTTATCATAAACACCAAGAAAAATTACTTTCAATTTACTTAATTGTTTATAATTATCTTTACAAACTTACTTTCAATCACACTATTAATACATTCTTGTTGGAAATAATGTGTTCATTACAGAACAGCATGAAAGAAAAGACCTTTTCAGTTTGTGTCAACTCGAATCCTGTCGTATAAGGAACACAGGGAAGCACACACCCCACTCACGGAAAACTCCGGCCCTGTGAGCTGCCCCGCATGAGGGCAACCACTGTCATGGGCCGATGAGTCAGTGGGTAATGACTAGGTATTCATGGAACCATCCCTTTCTGGAGATTAATTTAGCAAATCCTCTCTGTTCTCCAGAGCTGGCCTAACCAACAGTCATTTCCTCTCCTTCTTTCCTCCCAGAGTCTCAGTTTTGCAGAGGCATCAGATGGCTCTGTGCTGGGCTGGGGGTGGGATGGGGGTAGTGGGAGCTGATGTCCTCTCCCACACTAGAAACTGACTCTTAATTCAGAGAAGCCACTGCTATTTTGAGTGAGACAACTCTTCATTATACAGAACTGTTTTGCTCATGTTAGGATGTTTGGTAGCCCTGGTCCCTTCCTGCTATATGCCCATAGGACCCCTGCCCCCAACACTATAAACAGCTGGAACCCTCATGGCCATTGCCCAACAGCTGCCCCCTGGTTGAGAACCACTGGTTAGAGAACCAGGGGTCAGCAAACTTTCTCTATAAAGGGCCACTTGTTAAATATTTTAAGCTTTGTGGGCCATATGGTTTCTGTTGCAACTACTCAACTCAGTCACTGTAGTACAAAAGCAGCCATAAATTATACGTAAATGAATGGGTATGGCTGTGTTCTAATAAAATTTTATTTACATAAACAGGTAGCAGACTGTATTTGGTCCACAGATAATAGTTTGCCAATGTCTGCGAGTCTAAACCAGCCATGGTGATTCCCTTCACCAGGAAGATTTAAGAAAGACATGAGACACCATGATAATTCTGGACAATGCAAGATCAAGGGACTCTGCTATGAGGTTTTGGGGAAAGTTTTCCACACTCTCAAATAAGGGAGGCATGGAAGAAACATATCCTGCTCCCTTCTCACCTTTGGCCTTTTTTGTGTGAAGATATGATAGCTGGAGCTATTGCAGTCACTTTGCAACCACAAGAGGTACAGTCTATATGCTGAGATGGCACATGAGAAAAACAACAAAACCCAGAGCCCTGGAATCCAGTTGACAAACCCTAAAATGGCCCTACCTCTGAATTTCTTATGTGAGAGAATAAATTGTCCTCCTCTTTAAGCTATGTTACTTGTGTTTTCTATTGCTTGCTGATGACAGCATCTTAACGAATACACTTTGAATTTGATCATAAAGCAGTAAGGGTCATATATTTCTACTGGAATATGAGTATAGTGTCCACATTGACACTTGTTAGCTACCTCCAAAATTCAAGTGTTTATTCTGGAAACAGTAGCCTTGTTGCTGTTCTCCAAGTGCAGCTCCGAATAAAAGAGAAAATACTGGAGAAGAACTACATGTTGATTGCTTCCTCAACTTCTTTTCCTTTCTTTTTCCATGCTACTAGAACCCTAATTCTGAGCATTAGGATCTCTGGGAAGGTGAGCCAGAAATGAACGTCTCATTGCCCTTTGCTAGATGTGGCCATGTGATCCATTCTAGTCAAGGAGACTCTAAGGGAAGATCCTCAGCTTCTGCAAAAGATGTTCCTCCATTATTTAAAAAAAAAAAAAAAAAAAAAAAAAGCCACACACGGAAAATGCTCACAGTACTCCAGCCACGCTGTGTTTCCTGACTCTGAAGCCAGTCATATGATGATGTGATGCCTGGAGCTGTGGCAACGACTTTACACCATAAGGTAATAAGCACAAAGCTGGTGAAGCACAGAGAAGGACAGAGCTTGAGTCAATGGAGCCCGATCCAGGAACCACCTTCCTCTAGGAATATATTGTTTAAGCCAGAGTTAACCAAGCTTTCCTTTACTTGTAGCTAAAATATCCTAACCAATAAACTCATAATAAGAAAGCATTAAAAGGATGACATTTTTTAACCTTAAAACATAGAAGCTATTTAGGTTATACATGAAGTACTAAATATAGGCGTCCCTAAATAAGCTACCCATGGTGTAGTGGAGTTTTGATGTCCACCTCCTAGGAAATAGACATGGTAGGATAACCCTGTAGGGCTGGCCCAGGGGAGCCACATCCTCTTCTGTTTCTTCTTCCTCTAAGCAAGCCTACTTTTCCAGTGTGGTTTCTACACTTCCCTTCAAAGCATCCACCCATCATAGCAAAGCAACCAGTGGACAAAGGGGAAAGAGTTTATCACCCTTTTGCTTTGAATCCTTCACTACGTAGCATGTAGGGGTTATTACATCTTCTTTGTGGGAAAGAAAGCAAGCACGGCAGGAGGATATAAACATTTACAACACAATTCCTATTCAAGTTGTTTAAAATCTATTTGGGAAGAGAAAATACTGTTCACAGTAGGAACATTTATACAGAGAATCATCTGTAAGTGCAAAGTGATATTATCTAATTTCTCCTTTATGCAGAATTTCCAAAAAAGCCCAGAAAGATAAAAATATTTATATATCTAAATCTGTATCTACATATTCATTTGTGATTGTCTTTCCATCAAGAGCTACTTTTAATGATATTTGATGACATAGGACAGGAGTCAGCAAACTTCCTATAGAGGGGCACCTGTTTTCGGCTTTGTGAGTCATCTGGTCTCTGCAGCAATGACTCAACTCTCCCACCGTGTCGAGAAAGCAGCCATAGACAACACATAATGGGCGTGGCTGTGTGCCAATAAAACTTTATTTATGGACACAAATTTGAATTTCATATAATTTTCACGTGTCATGAAATACTATTCTTCTTTTGATTTGGGGAACCATTTTAAAATGTAAAAACCATTTTTAGCTTTATACAAACACAGGCTGCAGGGGTTGGACTTGGCCCATAGGCTGCAGTATGCCAACCCCTGATCCCTGACCTAGGACACAGGAAAAATTTAAAATGACTTCTAGGTCAGCATTAAAACTGAGTTATGCCCAGTATAGTTTTATGCATGTATCTTCTTGTGTTCAGATGATCTTTTAAAAATGTTAACACATATACCTATAATGGCCAGACTCTGATTAAACACGTCACTATATTCCAGAGAAATGGAAGTTTATGGAGTTATACACATGACCACATCAGTACCAGAGTGACATAAACGAAAGGAGTAAACAGTAGAGACGGACCAGGCACTTTATTGCCGCCTACGCGTGTTTCATCAACTTAGTTAAACAGCACTCTATTCTTCAGCCTGTCAACATGATCTCAACCGGAAAGCCAAATTATGAACTAATGGCATCATAATCAAATTACAGTCCTAATGGAAACATCCATCAATATATCCCCAGAACGTGGTTCTCCAAAAACACCAAGTTGTCCTCTTTGGTGAACAGAAGATAGTCAGAGGATACAATTTTTAGGATTGCTGTCAAAATGTAATAATATTTAAGGTTAAAAAACTTATACGTATTCTTTGCTGGGTGGTGGGAACCAAAAGAAAAATATTTTTTCTGTTTACATTCCTATCAAAGAAAAACCTATCTAGATATTAAAAACTGAAGGAATTTTGCTTCAGAGTACTCAATTCTATACAAAAAGCAAGAGATCATTTTTATAATGATATGATTTTTCCAGTTTTATCTTAATTTGCTAACAAAAATTACAATTAAAATTTTATATATCTGAAATTTCTATTACACCTTGTTGATATATATCCTTAATATAGTAAACCATCTCTTATGCTTCATTCATTGTAGAGGAAACTAATTATAGGTTAAAATTGTCTGAGTCAGCAATTTAACTTTTCATCCAGGGCAGATTTTTCAACATTTTATCACATTTTGGGAGATCATATTTACCTAATTTTTGTTCTTTTGTCTCAGTAAACTTTCTTCCCCCCCCCACCCCAGCTCCCCCAATCTAATAACACTTTTATTAGTTTCTTATGTATCCCTTCAGTATTTTTTAATGTAAATACAACTGTACTGTTGTGTAATTTTCTGTGTTCACTTAATAAATACATCCTGGAGATGGTTCTATACAACTGCATAGAGTGTTCCCTTGTTCTTTATTTTTTATAGCTGCATAGTGTTTCACGCTATCTTAATCTATGTTCTTATAGATGCATTTCTTAGAATTTGCTTATTCTATGGTAAAATTATGGAAGTTTAGAAATAAATTAAATTTAGAGGGAATATCACGTAATTTCCCCATTTTACAAATGTGAAGAAACAGAGATCTGACTTGCTGGAAATCTACTGAAGTTCCTCCCACCATTAATCAAGCCTTCCATCCCCAAATGCCTCAAATTTTCTCATTAGGTTAACTTCTATGACAAATGCTGCTTGTCAACTTTAATACCTTTGAGGAACCAGAATGTCCACAATTTTAGCATAAAATTTAAATATCATTTTAATGGCATCTCAAATTACCTTGTGACTTTTATGAGTTTTGAAATACTCAGTATGCTATTATTAATGTCATAAAAAGTATGTTCATGAAATCCAAAGACTTCACTGTAAAGATATTCATTACATTGTTATCCAAAGCAAAACACTGGAAAGGATCTAAATTTTAATTAAATAGGAAGTCATTCAGTAAACTGTGGTATATATAGCTGTTTATTTCATATTTATTAAAAAATTTTAATGATATAAGAATATAATATTTTTAAAAATTTAAGTATAGAATTGTGTATACAGGATACTAACTATGTAAAATAGATGGAAAAGTTAAAGAAAACAGAGGGACAACAGTGATTATATCTGGCTGGTGTAATTTCAAATATTTATATATATATATATTTTTTTCCTTTATATATTCTATATTCTCAAACACTTTTTACAATAAAGTTACCTTCTACAATCAGAAAAATCATGTTAAAATCCTACTGATATTATTTGGACTCTTGGATTTATGTGGGTATCCTATCACTTTTTTGAAATTCAAATTTGTTAATAATATAATCCTAGGGCTCAAAAATCAAAAGAAAATAAAAATATAATGTGTGGATGGTGACATGGGAACCCACCCGTGTCTCCTATCTACCCGGTCCCTCTCACCCATAATCCCCTGTAGCCCTACTTTACAGAGTTAAATACTGTTCTTAGTTTTTTGTGTATCCTTCTGGTCATTCTTATGCAAACACAGTAAATATATACATTAAATTCCCCTGCCTTTTTATACAGCTTTGTACTTTACTATTTTGACGTAACAATAAATATATGAGAGATCTTTGGATGTCACTGCATATAGAGCAGGTCCTGTTCTTTTTCCCCACAGCCACACTGCATTTCATGTTAATTTTTCAGCCAAGTTCTCATCATTCAGTGTGATATTTGAAAAGAGCAATATAAAAACTAACCCTAGGTCAAATATGTGCACTTTAACAAGACAATGCCTTTCCTTCAGTATAGTGACGATTCCACTTGCTAGTTCTTTATTTCCTTTTCCAAATACACTGTATTCAAGATACCCTGATCATATTTTGTTTTTTTTTTTTTAACTGAAGTATAGTTGATTTACAATGTCCTGTTAGTTTCAGGTATACAGCACAGTGATTCAGTTATATATATATATATATATATTCTTTTTCAGATTCTTTTCCCTTATAGGTTATTACAAAATATCGAATATAGTTCCCTGTGCTATACGGTAGGTACAGTAGGTCTTTGTCATGGGTTCTTTACTATCACATTTAAGTACCTAAAACTCTCATGATCAAATCTTTAAGTATGTTACAAACATTATGTACAATTCTTTCCTAGCAGTAGAGAAACAATGTGTATAATTGGACAAGACTAGGATATTCAGGACTAGAAGAAAGGGAAAGAAAACAAATGTGAGACTGTTGAGGATCCAGGCTCAGATGGAGGGCTGGGTCCCAACCTGCAGGGTTAGGCAGTGGTTCTCTGCCAAGTGTCCAACAGGCACAATAAATGAACACTGACATCAGATCCTAAAAATCAGGAGCAGTCCGATCTGCTGAATGAAGTACAGAAGCAGGCATATCTGTGATAATCAATACTTGACTTCATGTGGAATACAGCATGCTTTCACTCTGATTCATTCATAATTCACCAAATACCTTCTCAATATCTACTCTGAACCAAGAAGTTTAATAAAAGCCCCCTTTAGGGGGCTTGCCCTCAAAGAGCTCATAAAAGAGATACAGTGGCAAACTGGACTCAATTGTAATATCATATGTACCAGTCAACTACCGCCATGATAATGCTGCATAACAAACCTCCCCAAAACTCAGTGCCATCCAATAATAAGTACCTGTTTTCAGGATCACAGGTTTGCAGGATGATGCTGTGCCATGAATCTAGCTTCTGGAACCAGCAGGCCAACCCAGGCAGTTCTTCATACAGTAATGTTATAAGCAAAAAAGAAATGCACACTGCCTCTTAAGGCCTTCTACCCAAGCTGATGCTCTGACTCCTGCCTGTGTTCTATTGGCCAAAGCAAGTCACAAGCCCAACAGCAATGGGTCAGGGAAGGACACTCCACCTCTAACAGGAGGAACTGTAATGTCACATAGAAAAGGCTTGGATTCAGGGAAGGTTTAAGAATTGGGAACAAAAGTGCAATCTACCACATAGTGAATAAACACTATGATAAAGTTAGGGCACGTGATGCCTAGCAGAGACTGGGTACACAGCTAGGCTAAATTTCCTAGCCACTCTCACTTTTAGATATGCCCAGGGTTCCAGTTAATGAAGTGTGGGTAGAATGATGTACTTCAATTCCAGGCATGGCCCTTCAAAACCTCCCATCCAGTCTTCTCCCATTTCTCTCCCCTCATCTGTCAGCTGGACCGTGGTGGGCAGGGCAACCTTGAATCGCATACTGAAGAGGAGAGAGCCTCCATCTTCCGGGTGCTCTGAGTGTGTGCAGCAGAGCTCCCTCAATCCATCAGGAAGCCCTATTAGGGGCTCCAAGTGAGCAAGAAATAAGCCACTTATTCTCAAATTGAGGGGTTAATCTGCTAAAGCAGTTAGATTATTTTAACTACCAAAGATGCTAATCAAGCCATTTAACCCAGGATTGGGGAGTTGGAAAGGCTACATGGAACAAGCATAGATTACAAACTGAAAGAGAAAAGACAAATGGTCGTTTTCTAGGTGAAAAGGGGGCAAGGTAAAGATTGTTCCAGACAAAATGAAGAGTATATTTAAAGGCTCAGAGGTGTGACACCATTTAGGACTCCTAAAAAAGTTCAATATAGTTAGAGGTAGGGTGTGTGTGTGTGTGTGTGTGTGTGTGTGTGTGTGTGTGTGTGTGTGTGTGTGTGTGTGCGTGCGTGCGCGTGCGCGCGCGCGCACCTGTGTGTTTGGGGGTTGAATAGGAAGTTAATTAAGGCTAGGGAGAAATGACAAATTTCCAAAAATAAGACACCCAAAGGAAACAAAGGAAACAGGGGCCAACCCCAAAAGGGCGGAGATAAAGACTGTGGATTTTCCCCTAGGGGCATTAAGGAGCAAGGAGATAGACAGAGAGGATCAGATTTGCACTTTAGAAAGTTTCTAAATTCACCTCCAAGTCGTATAGTAAGTGCTAACAACAGGTAAAGACCCCAGAGCGGGCTGGCAGGGCTGGGTGGGTGCGGGGTGTCTCCCCAGGCACAACTCCCTTTCCCCCTCCTAGCAAAGCAGGCAGACACCCAGGGTACTGCTCTAGCCCCAAAGGGGAACTTGAGTCCTGGGCAGAGAGCTCAAGGAAGAACAGTAAAATGCTCCTGTCAAGGGCAGAGAGCAAATATTGTAGGTCTTGTAAGCCACGTGGTCTCTGTCATTACCATTCAACTCTGCCAAAAGCAGCCACAGACAACACGGAAGCAAATGAGCATGGCTGTGTTCCAATAAAACCTTATTTACGAAAACTGGCAGGAAATGAGTAAATGAAAATAGAAGCAAACATATCAGGTTGACCAGAGCGTGCCAAGCTGTGCCCTAGGCCACAGAGGGAGGCAATGCCCTGAGCCATAATGCAGGTGGGCATGGGAGGGGCTTGCGACAAAACGAATCCCAGACTTCACCCTCTGTGTCCCTGAGACTGCCCCTGCCCCGGCCTTGACACCAAGACTGGTGATGGGACTGTGATTTTCGTAAGAGACAAGCACTCTGCACTCCAGTTAGAGGGCCGCTGTCAAATCGCCATGGTTAGATGTATGAGCCAGTGTAGAACAGTCTAGAGTTGGCCAGATGGCTTCATGCTCTCCACTACAGCAATCTTCCACCAGTTAAATAATCGTGCCAGTTAAATATATAAATACACTCCTTCCTACGTTCGGTGGGTGAATTTTAACATTAATTTGAAAAACTCTGGACTTTTGTGTTCTTTAAGGCTCATCTTTGTGAGATAATTATCATGTCCTTATTTTCAGTTAAGCAAATCTCACACAATGTTTGAAACATATGAAAACAACCAAAATAAACATTAAAACCCTATAGCAAATTGGAATTGTAGGGAAATTGCTTTTCCTTTGCTTTTCCTTTTCAAACTTGAGATACATTTCTTTCATAAAAATGACAGTATTTTCCTATCATTCAAAAAGGACTTCCTAAAATAAAAACTTACTGACACCTATAAAAACTCATTGTAGCGTAATACTAATTTTGCTTGTTGAGCTTATAGCAGTAAAACACAGAGTTCTTAGAAGTCCAAGTTGATGACTTTTAAACCATTAATCATAGAAAAAAAAAAAAACTGCTTCAAATGTCAAAACAAAAATAGTGTATTCTGTGAGACGTAGTCTAAGAGCAGGCCATTTATTTTTAGCTTGCACACTCCTTTCCACTCCTGAGTTTCCGATCCTCGTCACTGTTCAGCTCAACAAATTACGATAATTCATTTGTAATAAGCATTAGAATGGGTTGTACATGACTTTACTCACTTATTACTTAGTATAGGGTATTCACTGTATGCCAAATTCTGTAACCACACTTGAAAATGCATTTCTAAAACAAAAGCGCAGGAGGAAACCCTCTCATCTCTTTGCCAGGAAAAAATGGGAATGTTAACTTTGTTATCTAAAACTAAGGCTTAGGTTTCTTCAAGATACTTTTCACAGCTTAAGTACATAATGACCTACATTGTTCAGAAGCAAGGTTGCATACTTTTGATATGTCTTTGCTATAAAGAACTAAAGGCATATAAGTGATATCATACGATATTTGTCTTTCTCTTTCTGACTTGCTTAGCTCAGTATGATAATCTCTAGGTCCATCCATGTAGGTGCAAATGGCATTATTTCAGGAGGGAGGGCCGGGGAGGGATGGATTGGGAGTTTGGGACTGGCCAATGCAAAGTATTATATATAGAGTGGATAAACAACAAGGTCCTACTGTAGAGCACAGGGAACTATATTCAATATCCTGTAATAAACCATAATGGAATAGAAAAAAATTTGAAAATTAAAAAAAAAGAACTAAAGGCAGTCTAGCTTTTCATTACAATGCTCTCAATCAAATCATAAGAAAGTCGGGTTAAACTCAACTGCAAATTAATAAAGCCTACCTCAAGTCCTCTGTCTACAGCTAAATCCACTTATCTAGTTTTCTTTCCATGTGGAAAAAGATTAATGAAAGTCCTCAACCATGAGGAGCAGGTGGCTCAAGTGTACTGTAAGGAAATACCAGGCCTTCTCCTGTGGACTTATCAGTTCTCCGCACACGTTGGTTGAGGCTATACAAGTACTGTTGCCCATTCTTTTTCCATCCATGTTAAACTAGAAGTTGAAAGGCTTACGGAAGGCAAGTATCACTCTAACAAGTATCTCTCCAGCCCAAAGACAGTGGGCCAACTTAGTGATCAAAGAATAAGCATACAAAATTGTCCCGAGTGCAACGAATACCACTAGGGCAATTATGTGCACTTCTGATGCTGTGTCCCTACAGTTAAGTTAGTAATTTGAGATCAGAAGTTTCAATAAAGATAAGGGCTACATTAACTGTGAGTGTACACTGGTGAGTGCACGTATTGAATATGCTAAATGTAATAAGTGTTGACAAAGTTTCTCTCCTTAAAACAAACTCTAGCCAGGCTCCTCTGAGCTCTCCCTCAACTAGGCCTCAACCTTGGCCTTTAAAGACCTGGACAAACAGTAACTTAGTTTCTTACAGCTCAAGGCTACATCCCTACAATGACTCCAACTCCGCTGAAAGTGCCTGTTGGAGAAAATTCAAGGCTGCAAAAGAAGTGACTATTCCAGCCCACACCTGAAGATGGGGCCCCTGTCTCCCAGCCTCTGTGGGAGGGCAGGAGCCTAAGTTTGATAACAGCCAGTTAACAAAGCTAGATGGGTTTCACATGGACCAGCCCCCTTCTTGCTTTCTGTGATTTTTCACTTCCTTCCCTGTACTGAGCCCCAGCGCTCTCCCTCCCTATTCCCTTATTCTTCCTTTAAAATGCCCAGTCACCTGTGTACAATTGGAAGTTGTGTTCACACCAGCCTCTTTTCCCTACTGTAATAGTATATTACAATAGTATATTAGTATATTACTTAGTATATTACTAAGGTAATAATACTTGCCACTTTAGTATCTGGCTCTGCTGATCTTTGACAGTGTGTATTTGGTTATGCTTCTGCCCACACACACGTGCTGATAATATAAAGAAGAGAAAATAGGAAAAGGCACTGTTTTACCCAGGAGTCAGTAAACTATTTCTGTAAAGGGCCAGATAGTAAATATTTCAGGCTTTGCCGGCCATAAGGTCTCTGGAGCACCTATTCAACTTCGCTGTTGTAGGGAATTCCCTGGCGGTCCAGTGTTTAGGACTCGGCGCTTTCACTGCCGTGACCCGGGTTCAATCGCTGGTCGGGGAACTAAGATCCTGCAGGCTGAGCAGCGTGGCCAAAACAAACAAACAAAAAACTGTCGTAGAGCAAATGCAGCCATAGACAACCAGCAAATGCATGAACAGAGATAGCTGTGTTCCAATAAAACTTTATTTATGGACACTGACATTTTAATTCCATATTTTCTTATTTTGATTTTTTGAAGTATTTAAAAATTTAAAAGAAATTTTAAAACCATTCCTAGTTCACAGGCTATATGAAAACAGTCAGCAAGCCAGATCTGGCCCACAGGCCATAGTTTGCCAATCCATGGTTTAAGGTATTAATAATTTTATTTCCTTGCTATGGCTAGCTTTCAAAGTTCAAGATCATTTGACGGTAAGAGTGGTAGATTTAAGGACTGTATTTCTCAACAAACTAAAAAATGCTCCTGATTTTTCTCATTGAGCCAAATATGAAATTAGTGGTTTTAAGTCCATCCCTTAAAGATAAATTTCTAGTTCACCAATAATGGATATTCTCTCAGAGTTAAACATCCATGCAAACTCCAAATGGAATAATAAAGTAATAAAGTTGAAGTCTGTATGTGTATGTAACTGTTAGAGAAATGCAAATCAAAACAACAATGAGATATCACCTCACACCTGTCAGAATGGCTGTCATCAAAAAGTCTACAAATAACAAATGTTGGCAACGATGTGGAGAAAAGGGAACCCTCATACACTGTTGGTGGGAATGTAAATTGGTGCAGCCGCTATGGAAAACACTATGGAGGTTCCTTCAAAAATTAAAAATAGAACTACCATATGATCCAGCAATTCCATTGCTGGATATATATCTGCAAAAAAACCTGATAACACTAACTCAAAAAGATACATGCTCCCCAATGTTCATAGCAGCACTATTTACAGTAGCCAAGATATGGAAGCGACCCAAGTGTCTATCTATCAACAGATGAATGGATAGAGAGAGAAGATGTGGTATACATATACGATGGAATATTACTCAGCCATAAAAAGGAATGAAATTCTGCCATTTGCAGCAAAGTTCATGGACCTAGAGAATATTATGCTAAGTCAGACATAGAAAGACAAACACTGTAGGATATCATTTATATGTGGAATCTAAAAAAATAAAACAAATGAATGTATAAAGCAGAACAGAAAGAGACCCACAGATACAGAAAACAAACTAGTGGTTACCAGTGGAGAGAGGGAAGGGGGGGCAAGATAGGTATAGGGGATTAAGAGAGACAAACTACTATGTATAAAATAGATAGGCAACAAAGATATATTGTATAGCACAGGGAGTTATAGCCATTATCTTGTAATAACTTTTAATGGAGTATAATCTGTAAAAATACTGAAACACTATGCTGTACACCTGAAACTAATATAACATTGTAAATCAACTATACTTCAGTAATAGAAGGAGAAAGAGGGAGAGAGAGAGAGAACGAACAAGTGGAAAGTTCATAAGCAGAAAGTGAGAATTTCCAGGTCATGCTTTTAAAGTACAAGTAAGTTTCACTTCATCTGACAATCTATATCAAATTCTGATAGCAAGAAGGTAAATTCACTTGCCCCAAAGAGAGAGAGATGCCTGAAATGGTACATAGCCTGAACGAGACATCTTCCCCAGTACAGCTAACGACTAGACTTTCACAGCTGCAAACTAGCAACCCCCGGGAAAGTAGAGTTAAATATTCCTAAAACAGGAATCTAGTTCTGTTATGAAACTGTTCATCATTTCACCTCATGACAGCCACGAAAATCAGCAGAACTCAGAAAGGACTCAGACGATGAGCAAGTGGAATTTTCAATAAAATTCAAATCCAGAGTCTTTGGGAGTTTTTCGTTGCTAGCCTCCAGAGTCAATATTATCAGCAACATTAATGCAATTACTTGGGTAAAAAGGGAGATGGGAAAAATCTGACCTTTGCATTGCTTCTTTAACTTCCCTTTTTCCCTAGGAAATATTTAATTCTGAATAAGGTAAAGGTAAAAAAAGTTTAGTAGTCTCTAAAAAGGTTTTACATAAAATCTGAGGAAACTATATATATATATATATATATATATATATATTTATTCTTCCTCAAATGTATACTTGGAACAAAATTAGCACACTGTATTATTTGTCACTGCTATATACCACAAAACCCATGTAACTGTTAAGACAATGTAAAATAAAGCAGCCCCCAAATTTACCTAATACTACAAGAAATAATCTTCACATTAATAACTGGGACCAAATCATTATCTCAAAGTGTGCCATTTTGCTTAAAGAAAAGAAATCTTCATTTTTTCAATCCATGAACGCACTGCTCAGTTTAATAACACCCCTATGAGTTTTGGGTCTCAAATTACTTCCCTCAGGCAAAGGGGGCATAATCATATGTTTTTCTACTGAACTGCATTCTTCTATAAACATTTCAAAGAGTGCATCTGCTTTACAGATGAAACAGTCGATACAAAGAACAGTAACAATAAAAATATATGCCTATTTTGTAATGCTCTCAGCTACAAGGATGGAAAATGATATATAACTGTTACCAAGGAAACAGTGAAGTAAAATTGCATGTATCAAGCAGTTTAATAACCAGAAAATTAGAAGAACAAGGAAAAAAACATCTCCAGATAGAACCATGACACATTGTGCCACCCACAATGGATGCAATCAAGGGTCACAACTCAAAAAGATGATGTAAAGGGTCCCAACCTGCCAGCTATTCCAATGCTTGGCAGTCTTTTTTTTTTTTTTTTTTTTTTCTTTTTTTAAATGATGGTTATAAGATGTAACTGGATTCTTGAGGGGCAATTTGAATTCCGACTTTTCACATGATTAAAAGAGCATAGATTCTGGTAACAAGTGGTTAAATGTAGGTACTTTGAAAAGTCAAAACATGCTGTTTATTTATTCCAGTGTGGATTAATATTCTCTTGGAATTCTCTGTAATTACCACTTTCTTTACTCACCGGTGGGACAGTTAGCAAATATCAGACAGCAAATGCTTTCTGAATTAACATTTAGAAACTCAAGTTCAACTCGCTTAGGAACCAAAGGCAAGGCTAAGGCCTGGGATAACCATGTGTGTTCACCTCTAAACCAGGAGAATTTTAAGCACTCAAGTAACCACGCTGATCAAAGCTAAATCCTTTAGGAAGATTATCCATTCTGAAATCAGGAAAATCCTGCAGTGTTAGCACTTTTATACTTCACCTTTGAGAAAAGAACTTGATTTCTGTAAAGGTGTTTAAAACACACACACAAGACTTTATTCCTTCAAGAGCAGAAACAAGCAGCTGCAAACATGTGTTTCTGCACGCTGATGACCCTCCAAAGGTATTTCTGTTTCAGCTTGGGGACAATCGTTGAGCTCACACTGAGAAACAAGAAGAATTCTTAAGGAAGGGAGATTTCTTAATCGGCACATAAGCTCAGAACATGTGCAGCTTCTCTCTTTAGAATAAACACTCTATTTGGATCACGTTAAGGATAGAAAGTGAAATTCACACTCATTTACTAAATTTTAACCTCTCTTTAAAATAAGATACTAATCCCTCACAGCCTGGCTTGGGTTTGCAACAACTCAGATTTGTGAATATCATGAGGGCATCCTAGAATTGAGTAAAAGAGTATAAAACGTCTTTTCACTGATACACAGCACTGTCTTCCCCCAAGCTCCAAAGTTTAAGGACGAAATCTAGGCTCTAGATGTTTTGTTAATCTTAACGTTTTTAGCATTTGAGGCAACCGACATCTATCTTGGTTACTTTGAACTATACTATCGTTTGAACCTCTCTTTCCCTTGGGCAAGCTCTCTGTCCGTCGGCAACTGCTAAACTATTGCTCACAGCCGTTTCCCATCCATGGTTCATGATTTGACAGCTGTTTATAATCCAGCCATAGGCAGCAGTGTGCAGGAAGTTAATAGAATAGAGGTGTGAAGCCAGGGCCCTCAATGATACAGACGTGAAATCAAACAATTTGCCACACTACAATCATCCACCGCCCAACTTACTAGTCTTCTGATATGCAGGGCAATACCTCTTGGTGGGTGGACATACTTACCCATCAACTGTATACCTCACGTCTACCAAGACTAAGTTACACTGGGGCCCTCTCCCTGGGAAATCTGCTTGTAACGTTAAGACCCACCCATGTGAGTGGAGAAGAAAGGTGGAGATGGGCAAGAAGAACAAATAAAGACCTGTGGATGTTGGAGAGAGGCCCATCTGAATGGCAACATCCAAAATGAATGTTTCTGAAATGGCCCAAACGTAATTTAGCAAAGTCAACATACATTTCTGACTTGGGCTATCTGACGGCTACTCACTCTTGCCTCATGCAATCAACACGTCCCACCCTAACGCTAATTATTCTCTCACGATTGCAAGCAAGTCTAAAGTGTGCCCTGAAGACCTCTGCTGTCTCCCTCCTAAGGTCGAGGTAGTAACTGCTGTCAAGAGCTCGGGAAGAAGAAAGCCAGTGCTTCCAGAGACTTGGGCAGAGAAGGTGGGGCATGTCTTCTAAGACTTCTCACACCGGGCTCTTGCCACTGAATGCCACACTGCAAGAAGCACGGACCTACTTCCTGGGGTTGCTGAAGTCTTTGGAAGCTAAGCAGGGCAGGAGACCTAGGAGGAATGCTCTGACCAGGTAATACCTAGGCACCCAAAGAGTGGAAATGTTCCTCCTTTATCAGCACTGCCCGAGAAATCTGCCTGAATTGATGATTTTTCTTCCGTTTCAACAACATGGCCACTTGGAAGCAAATGTCTAAATCTCTCCAGGCTTAGAACTACATAGTCACCCAAAGAAAGGCTAAAGGTCTTTCTCTTCTGTCTCCATGACTTCAGCATCTAGGTCACTGCTGGGAACACCTGACAGGTCACCTGGGTCAGCCTCCAGGCTGACTTTTTAGGGGTGTGGAGGTCCAATTTAGGGGTGGGGGGCAGGGGGTCGCTTTTGGTCACTGCCGCTTGGAAAGCAGGAACCCAAGCTCTAAGCACTTCGGGCTTTCCCTAGCAGGAGCGATTACAACCATCTTCTCTTAGCCCTGAATTATACATGTGACCCCAAGCGCCACTGGGGCTTTTCCTAAGGGAAAACAAACTCGTGAATACTGCTCTGTGCGTGAGGGCGTGTGTATCTGTGTGTGTGGTCTACAGCCGTGGCTACACAAGCCCCACCAGCCAGTGAGAGAGAAGTTGAACGCGGCAGCCCCTGGCCACCTCGCTTCAGTCCTAGCTTAAGCCCAGCTGCTCTCTCCGGCTTTGGCTTCTCCCCGAGGCTCCCGAAAAATAAAGCACCAAGTTGCCCGCGGCGGGGGCCCCTGGGTGCACGTGAACCGGCGCGGCCCCTACCTCGAGAGCTTTGCAATCTTCACAAAGCTGAAGACATCCATGCAGGCAGCCGGGGACCCCGAGCGCGGCGGCTCCGTCGCCCCTTGTCACGCCAGCAGCAGCGGCAGCCTCGGCAGCCGCATGGCCGGCCGGGACCTCAGCGCGCCCCGGGGCTCGAGTGGCGGCGACAGCGGGTGGCGGCGGCGGCCCCGGAGAGCCCGCACCTGGAGGCGGCGGCTGCTACCCCCCTCCGGCCGCGGGCTGCGCGTGCATCCCCGGACAGGACCATTGATGGGCGCCGGTGTCGGGAAAACTCAATGGAGAGGGGGCCGGGCCGGGGGCGAGGGGCGGGGTCGGGGAGCGCGGCCCCGGGACCGCCGGGCACCCGGGGAAGGCGAGGCCCGGACGCGGGGCGCTGCTCCCGCTCCCCGCGTGCCGAAGAGCGCAGACTGAGCCGAGAGGCGGCGGGCGAGCCCGGCACACGCGCGCGCACCCCTCCCGGCACTGCAGCTGCCTCCCTGCCTCCTTCCCCGAGCCGAGTCCCTTCTCCTCTCCCCACCCCCAACCCGCGGGGGCGGGGGGGGCTCTCCTGTCACCCGCTGCGTGTGCCTCCGGATCCGAAAGATCTGATCTAACCGTCTCGGACACACCGGGGCCGTGAACGCTGCCCCCTCCCTCCCCAAACCTAGCGAGAGCCGGGCCACCGCAGATTGCCCAATGCCTCGGCGTGTTCCATAAACAAAACTAGCGATCGGGAAGGAGCAGGGATGGTCGAGGCTGGATCTTTATTGAAGGGGAAGGGGAGGGGGACGCCCAGCGCGGCGGGCTGGATTTGGAGAGCGCACAGTTCCCACTGCTTCCCCCGAACCTCTGGAGCGAGACGTGACAGCTGGGTTGGCTGGGAAGGTGTGTCTTTGGACAGCAGCACCAGGAGGGAGTCGGAGAAATAAGAAAATAAGAACCGGAGGCATTGGGGGGGGTGGGGGGAGGGCATAACACACAGCTGCTTCTCACTAGACGGGCATGAGGGTCCCAGAAGCCAGCGGCGCGGAGACTAATAGGAATGGGTTCCGAATCTAAAGGAAGAGGAAGAGACGAGAACGGGGGTCTGGCAGGCAGAGCAGCCGCTTTCTCAAATTGAGCGGTGGGTGAAGATGGAAAAAACCTTACTCAAAAGACAAAAACCAAAACACAAAAATATAAACACATACCTTAGGCAGAGTAAACTCCAAGTTGCAGCCATTTAGAACTCCTAGCCTTCTCTTTTACATAATTATCTGGGATAATCACCCCTCTTCATTAACTCAGTTTTATCTCCCCGGAGGTTCTGGCTTCCTCGGGCCCCTTTTTCTTGTCTTTCTCTTGGAGACTCAAGGCCTCTTCTCCAAAATCCTTTAAAATTTCTCCCCAGACTATATGAAGGTCAGATGTCTGCACAAAGTGTGTTCTCCCACCCAGAAGCGTTCACCTGATGGGAGGGCCACCGCAAAGAAAAGATGCCACCCCCGAAATGTTGGGAGGATCTGGCCAGCCCGCTTCTAGCTCTCCAAGGGGATTAGAGAAAACGAAATAGGTTTAAAGTTCCCAGACTTCTGCTCCTATCCTGGACTGCTGTTGTATTTAAAGTCTTCAGTATTCAAGCCTAGTACTTCCAGTTTTTTTTTTTTTAAAGGCATTTCTTTCAAAATTTAAACATAAAGATCAGTAGCAATCTGAAAAATCTAAATGACTTGAAACTCAGGCACAAAATTCCATTATTTTAAAAATAAATAGAATCAATTTTCCTTTAGCTTCTTATAGATAGATTGGTTTAATTTCATGAACGGGGTACTACTCATGATCAGAGGAGGCAAGAAGGACCTTGGCTTTTGAACCCCCTATTGTTTGTGTAAAATAATTATAGTTTGGATCTGCACTGTGCTTGAGAATTTTGAAAGCGCTTTTGCATCTGAGTCTCATAGCAACCTTGTCATATAAGTAAGGCAGCATATTTAAAAAAGAGAACTCTTTTATTTTTACGCCACAATCTATTCTCAATGTACTACCGATGAGTTTTAAACGTGGGTCAGATAAGGTTAGTTGTCTGATCTGAACTCTGCAACAGCTCTCCATTGTCCTTGGAGCTAAAGCTGCACTCCTCCAATGCCCAGCGAGGCCCTAGATGCCTGGCCCTCGATCTCTCTGACCCCATCTATTACTCCCCACTTCTGCCAGCCCCACCGCCCTTACTAAGCTCCAGCAACACTGGCCTCCTCGCGTTCTTCAAACTCTGCAGGTACCCTCCCACCTCCCACCTTTGGCTCTTCACAGTGGTTGTCCCCCTCGGCCTGGAATGCTCTTCCCTCAGATATCTGCATGGCCAGCGCCTTCACCCTGTCAAGTCTTTGTACAAACATCACTTCCAAAAAGCCACCTCTGAAAAGCCTCTTTAAAACTGCAAGACCCACCGCACCCTGAGACTCTGAGGCTTCATTAACTGTTTTTTTCCCTTGTTTCCATAGCATTTATCACCCACTAGTATATTATATAATTTATTTTTAGGTCTGTTGCTTCTTGTCTGATTCTTTTGCTGGAATAAAAGCTCCACAAGGGCAGGGATCTTTTTTGGTTTTGGTTTTTGGTGTTTTTTTTTTTCACTGATGGATCCCAAATGCCCAGAACAGTTCCCTGGATGTAGAAGGACCTTAATAGATATTTGTTGAATGAATGAATTTTATGCTCATTAGATTCACAGCCAAAACAATGCTGGCCAAGCATCCCCAGCGGGTACTGCTGCTTCTCTGACCTCATTGCTGATGTTCGTCCATCTCCCACTACTCCTCCATCCCCAGCATCCTTCATCCTCCTTTGGATTGCTAATGATAACAATGAAGGCCCTCATATTCTCCAGTTAGTTTTCCCCTTCACCCTATCTACCTTTCCCCAAGAGAGTGGCCACCAAAACCTTCCCTCATCTCTGAGTCAACAACTGGCAGCAAAGACCAGCTCTTGATCGGGAAAGGGAAGTAAAGCAATGCCTTTGGAGAATGTGTTTTGAAAAAGTGCTCCATTCTGAGAACAGAACAGTTGGGATGCCCTTTTAAAACAGATAACCCTATTAATCAAGAATTATTCCAGATACCAAATAGCTATTTATTCAACAGTGAAAGTGACAGGAAATAGGCATTGTGTTTACTTGTAGAGAGACAGCCTTCCTTCAAGACATCTGGTCTACCTGGAACAGCTTGTTGTCGGGCTTTCAATCTGTGCTAATTTGCGCGCTACAGTTATGAATGGTGCAGAAGCCGACTCTCCACAGCCTAATTGCCACCAGGGGGAAACAACTGGCTTCTCCAGGTCTTTATCTTCCTCTGGTACATTAAGTATCTAGAATGTTTTCTAATGGATTGATATATTTTTTAAAGTGAAGAGATTCTCCCCGTCCTCCTTTGTTTTTCATTGACATAAAAATGGAAGAATCTGCTCCTTTGAAACAAGCTAACACAGCCAGTTTATACCTTTAAGCTCTCTTGGCAGAGAGACAAAGATTTGAGTAGCTGGTCTCCAGGCCCTGTTCCCTCTCTGTGCCAGGTGTGTGCAGCAGAGGTTGGGATAGGTTTCTTTGTCTAGCATGAAATGGATCTGCCCAAAACAAAGAAAAACCAATGAGTGGCATTTGAGTACATATGTGATTTTCTGAGGTTTTATTTTCAGCCTGGAGACTCTCTAAGGGCCCTTATAAATCTTGTAGAGATTTACTCATTGGAAGCTGTACTACCCAGCCCTGAGAATCTGTTTAATTTGCTTTACTTGGCTCCAAGTGACATTCGGTCATTTCCGAAAACAAAACACTTTCAAACACTGTTGAATGTATTCACAAATAAGAGACCTAAGGGCATCAGATCCACAGCAAGTCATTTAACCTCTCTGAGACTCAGTCTCCCCACCTGTAAAATGGAAATCATAATGTATTCCTACCTTACCTAGAATGAGCCCTTGAGGTTGAATACCAATTCAGAGTTGAGTACACGTGAATTGAGCCACATGGTTATTAACTCCGAAAGGATTTCCACAACTGTCTTGAGCCTTGGCTGTAAAAGTTTCAGCCCCTAAGATCATTACTTTGAAGGTGAAAACATTTGCTTTGATTGCTTTGATTGATCAGAGGTGGGTGTTTTGCCTAAAAATCAGTCTCACTGCTGCCTGGTCAGTCACCAAAGCCCTAAGCAGTAGTATCTTTTCTGCTCTGAGGGCTTCTCAGGGAAAAGAGGGAGGAATTTCTTCATTACTGTTAAGACCTTATCTCAGGCTAGTGTCAGGAATCTGCTATTGGGCCAGATGTTCCATACAGGATGGCAGCTGAGGATTCTTTTGCTGCAAATTACAGTAGCGAGAGCCCCATGCATTTCTCAGTTGGACTGTAGCATCTTGGCCATATGGTCACAGTCTCGAAAACAGAAGTGAGTAGGTAAAAGCAAGGTATCCACTAATTCAGTAATTATTTAAGGAATTTCTCCTATGAACTAGGCACTGTTCTAGGCACTGGGGAATACAGCAGGCAACAAAACAATTTCTGCTCTCATTGACTTTACATTTTAATAGAGAAGCCAGATGATAAACAGCAAAATAAGAAAATAACATAAGTAAGAAAAATAGCAGATGGTGACGTGCAGAGAATTAAAGTCATTTTGATTGAAAGGGAGTGACTAGATACTAAGATCCAATGGTCAAGGAAGATCTCTCTAAGGAGATGCCCATCAAGAGATGAATGGATAAAGAACATGTAGTATATAAATACAATGGACTATTGCTCAGCCATAAAAAAGGATGAAATAATGCCATTTGCAAGAACATGGATGGACCTCCAGGATATTGTGCTTAGTGAAACAAGTCAGACAGAGACACTCTATGTTATTACTTACGTGTGGAGTCTAAAAAATAACACAAACAAATGTATATAGCAAAACAGAAACAGACTCACAGATACAGAAAACAAACTAGTGGTTACAAAAAACAAACTAGAGGGACAGGGGGAGGGGCAAGATGGGGTATGGGATTAAGAGATAAAAATTACTATGTATAAAATAAATAACAAGGACATATTGTATAGCACAAGGAAATATAGCCATTATTTTGTAGTAACTTTAAATGGAGTATAACCTATGAAAATATTGAATCACTATGTTGTACACCTGAAACTAATATAATATTGTAAATCAACTATACTTCAATAAAAAAAGAAATACCCTACCCTCCAGACTCCTTTCTCCATAGCATTTCACACCACAGGATAATTTAAATTTGTTTTTAATTTCCTATTTCCCCTACCAGAATATGAGCTCCATAAAGGGGAAAGAGGGATCAACAAATATTGTTGATTGAATGAATGGATGATTGATAGAATAAATTACAGTCCATAGAGGTGAAGTGAATTGCTTAGAGTCACACACATAGTTAGTAGCTGAGTGAGGATCAGAACCCAGTGTTCCTTGCACTACATCATCTAATGCCTCTCACATCTGAACTAGCACATAATGGATAGCAGATTATCAGGGAGAGAAAGGGCAACTAGGAGGAAGAGGGAATGCTTCCGGAAGGTGGTGATACCCAGTCTTAAAAAGTATTGAAATTTAGTTACCCTAAAGGTAGGGATGGGGTACAGAAGGCTTTCATGGTGACAGGCACAGCATAATAAAACAGTCAGGGGCATGGAGGTGTTGTATGTGCAGGAAATGTGGGCAGTTTGGTGTTGCTTGGTTCTACAGTGAGAAGAAGGGAGTAAAGAGAGACGAACCTTGAAAGGCAGGTAGGGGCCAGGTCATGGACTGTACCTTATAGTCAGTGGGCTTCCAATTTTAACCACAAAATGTTTCTATCTAAAAGCAATTATTTCCAAGAATCTCAATGCAGAAAGCAAATACAGAGTGGGATCTCCTTGTCTGAAGTGGGAACATAGACGCCCCAGCTCAGGTAGCATCCGCTTTGCCTTCTTCCACGCCTCCAACTAAGGTGCCCCCATGGGCTCCATATGAACCCAGTTTGAGAACCATGGTTCCAGTGATGGGGAGTTATATAGACTGGCTTGAAGCAGGGTATGATCTGGTCAGACAGATATTTGAAATAGATCCTTTCGGAGGCTTTGGGAAGAAGAATGAACATAAGAAGGCCAGTTCGGAGAATACAGAGGGAGTTTATGGCAGAAGGTGAAGGGATAGAGAATAACTGTGTTGGGGATAAAATCAGCAGGACTATTTATTTGATTATTTGGGGCAGTAGGAAGGGAGGGGTGTCAAGGAACTTTCCCAAGTGTCTAACTTAGATGCCTGGGCCAATGGAAATGCACCTGAGACAGAGATGCCCAAGTAGTAGTTTTGTTGGAAAAGAAGGCGAATTCACTTTGTGATGTGTTGAATTTGAATGGACTATAAAACACCCAGGTGATGTCCATAGGATGTCAGATGTACACGCCTGAACCCAAAGGGCAGTTGTGACAGGTCAATAAGGCACCAAATATGATGAACTTAGTACAAATGTTAAATTCTCCTTCTCCAGGGGATATTGGGTGTAAATAATTGAGCAATGAATGTTCTCAGAGATGGAGTTGGCAGCTAAAAACAAAGGGATTCTTGAGAAATGAGGTTAAAAAACTAATAAGAGAAGTAAAGGAAGGATTGCTTATTTTTATTTTCTTCCTTCTTTCCTTTCTTTCTTCCTTTCTTTATTTTTTACTTTTTACCTTGCACGTCTTAGTATTCTACCGAGGTGGGCAATGGGACTAGAGGTTAAAAGGCAAGACAAGCTGGTTTTAAAGTTTATTATTTTGATTAGTATTAAATAAGATGATGAATCATGCTGTACATTTGTAAATTTTCATTTTTCTAAATTCTTTTGTTCTTGATTAGCTCTTGAAATAACCCTGTAAGTTAGACAAGAAAGTTATCACTATCCCATTTGAGTGATGACAAAAGGTAAGACCAGAAAAGCTAAGTGATGACAATAAAAGCTAAGTGATGACAAAGTATGAGTATTATTATGAGAAACGCTGGTTCCAAGGGGTAAGTCTAGCAACAGAAGGGTAACTTCTGCATAAAGGTTTGTGGAATAAAAGTCTCTCAAGGTCCACCAACATAATTCAATTTTTTCTCTCATATTTGATTACCTTAAAGGAGATTCAAAAATTAAAGATGCCAGGACTCCCGTGGTGGCGCAGTGGTTAAGAATGCACCTGCCAATGCAATGGACACGGGTTTGATCCCTGGCCGGCGAAGATCCCACATGCTGCAGAGCAACTAAGCCCGTGTGCCACAGCTACTGAGCCTGCATTCCAGAGCCCGCGAGCCACAACTACTGAGCCCATGCGCCACAACTACTGAAGCCCATGCGCCTAGAGCCCATGCTCCGCAACAAGAGAAGCCACCGCAATGAGAAGCCCGTGCACCGCAACAAAGAGTAGCCCCCGCTCGCGGCGACTAGAGAAAGCCCGCGCGCAGCATCGAAAACCCAATGCAGCCAAAAAGAAAAAAAAAAAAAAAAAAAAAAAAATTAAAGATGCCACATAGGGCATTAGAAAGAGCAACAGACAAGACACTAGGATTTCTCGGTTCTATTCCCATATCTGTAAATAGAAGTAACCCTTGAGATATTACTTAACTTTCCTTAGTGTTGACTTCCTCATCTGTAAGCTTTATGATTAAAATATGTTTGTATATTCCCATTCCCTTCCCCATTTCGTGCAATGCAGATATACAAGTGCATCTTCCTAAAGACCAAGAGATATACCATGTTTTGAGATCCCATCTACTTTGCTAATTCTGTAATCAAGAAGGCTAGGTTTTACAGGAACAAATTCAAGATCAGAGACTTTTACCAGTCAATTGTAAATCTATGAAATAGAAAATTATTAGCTCATTCTCCTATAAGCTGAACTTTATTCAACGTTAAGAACCACACTTGCTACATGTACCTCCAGTAGGCCTTATTAGGTCACCTAATTTCCTTTATATCTTTATCCCCGCCCTCTCTCACCCATTTTGTTCAGGCATATACCAAGAGTCTGTCAAACTAGGAAAGATTATAATTACTGCTTTCCCACCGAATCTCCCCCTGTCTGATAAGGTATGGAAAGAAAAGGGGGAGGAGGTCATTTAAAAGATTCTATTAGTGTATAATTTTCGTAATATGAATTCTTACTGTGATGTATCCTGTAACAATATTTTGAATTCCTATGCAACTTCGTATAAAAAGAAAACCACAAAGGCTCATATTTGTCAGAGACATATTTTAATATTTCAGACTCATTTAAAACCTCTCAGATCTGGACTCACTTTTATGCTGTCTTTCTAACATAATGGTCCTGTATCTTATCCCCTGACTAGACAAAAACTAATCAAATCACTTTGAATAACAGCACTTCTGCTTGATGGATAAATCGCTCTACTTCTGAAGGCTATTATGAGGGTGAACTTTAAGGAAGATATATGTACAAAAATGGCTGTGTTGAGACCGGTTATTTCAGGTTTTAGAAATCTCATTCATGTATTATTTTATTTATTCATTCATTCAATTAATATTTATTGAACAGCTACCATATGCCATCTACTATATACTAGGCACTACAGAGAGGAAATCAAGATGAACAAGACTTGATTTCTGCATCAAGGGCTGTAGCAGACACTGTTGCCTACTCAACAGGCCTACAACATGCCTACTCTCTCTCTTTTCAGTGGAAATGAAGTCCCTTTTCAAGGGCACCTGAGTATCCACCTCCGATCCAGTACCTCCCCCACAGGCAAACACTGCTTCCTGTCTCCAAATAAGGTCATCAAGCCTTGAGCTGTGGCTATCATCTTGCAACTAAGAGACAACAAGCATGAAAATAGAAAGTCAAGATACTGAAGACAGTGGGGTAGAAACTGGACGATATTGTTGAGTTGTAGACCCAACCTTGACTGCTGACCTTCAAATTTCTTATTTTATGAAATAAATAAATCTCTTTTTTGCTTAAACCCGTGATAATCGTGTATTCTGTTACTTGCACCTGAACACCTGACTAACAGATACAGGAGGTTGACACTGGTTGTGGGAGGATGGAGTAAAATAATTTCTCAAATAACTATAATGTAAGAGATATAATAAGGCAATTATATAAAAAACTAGAGTATAAGATTGATAATCATTATGATATCCCTCATTGGTATAATGCTTTCCGATTTAGAAAAGATTTCTGTATATATCATCTCAGGGTTTACAACAATCCTATGAGGCAAGGATTATTAACCTCCAATTTGAAAATAATAATACAGAGGTTCTAAGAGGTTACGTCATTTGACAGAGATCACATACCAGCAAAGTGGAAGCAGCAGCCCTCAAACAGATGCATCCTAATTTCCAATGTACTGAGCTTTCAACTATACCAGGGCTACTTCAACCAGCACAATGGCCATGGGCCTGAGGAAACCCCACAAGAGGTGGAGAGAAGAGGGTAGGGAGGGGGGGAACAAGGTTGAGAGAAAGGAAACATATTGGGAGGGGAAACAAGAGAAGCCTCTGGAAGAAGGGACACCTTTTAAGCTGGGCCTTGAAGGATGGGTGGGAATTCAGAAAAAGATCAGAGGAAAGACCATTCTAGAAAAAGAGAATATCATAAAGATGAAAATAGGAAGATGCAAGTTACACTGAACAAGTATTTCAATTGGAGTATAAGTCCTGAGTTAGAGAGGAACTAAAGGTACAAGGGACATAAGAATTCTGAAACCAGGCTTTAAATTTCAGGCCAAGGACTCCATGCTGGTAGGAAATGGGGCTCCATTAGCAACTCTAGAAGAGAGACTGTGGAGGCAGTTACAATAGGAAATTGAGCTTTATCACTAGAGGTCTGGGTAGACGAAGGAGGAGAGCCCAGAGTACAGAAACTAGGAAGAGGGTATCTGCAGCAGTCGGTCCAGATAAGAGGGCATGCGATGCCCCAAACTAGGGCATCCAAAATAGAAGAGACAGGATGGAGTTGGGATGGTGACCAGACTTGTCTACTGAGTTCAGGAGGTGGTATAAAAGGGAGGAACCAAATGAGACTTCAAAGAAATCAACAGAAGCAAGTTTAGGGGAATGACAGAGATGATTGGTCCACTTGCTCCTTCAAATCCTAGGAAGAATGTTTTAATTTAATCAAGTCAAACTCCTCCCCAGAACCACTCAAAGGGCTCATTTTTTTTTTTAACATCTTTATTGGAGTATAATTGCTTTACAATGTTGTGTTAGTTTCTGCTGTATAACAAAGTGAATCAGCTATATGTATACATATACCCCCATATCCCCTCCCTCTTGCATCTCTCTCCCACCCTCCCTATCCTACCCCTCTAGGTGGTCACAAACCACGGAGCTAATCTCAGCTAGTGGAAAAGCTATCTGTATTACATTCGGTAGTGTATATATGTCAATGCCACTCTCTCACTTCGTCCCAGCTTACCCTTCCCCCTCCCCGTGTCCTCAAGTCCATTCTCTACATCTGCGTGTTTATTCCCGTCCTGCCCCTAGGTTCATCAGAACCTTTTTTTTTTTAGATTCCATATGTATGTGTTAGCATACGCTATTTGTTTTTCTCTTTCTGACTTACTTCACTCTGTATGACAGACTCTAACTCCATCCACCTCACTACAAATACCTCCATTTCATTTCTTTTTATGGCTGAGTAACATTCCATTGTATATATGTGCCAGATCTTCTTTATCCATTCATCTGTCGATGGACACTTAGGTTGCTTCCATGTCCTGGCTATTGTAAATAGAGCTGCAATGAACACTGTGGTACATGACTCTTTTTGAATTATGGTTTTCTCAGGGTATATGCCCAGTAGTGGGATTGCTGCGTCTTATGGTAGTTCTATTTTTAGTTTTTTAAGGAACCTCCATACTGTTCTCCATAGTGGCTGTATCAATTTACATTCCCACCAACAGTGCAAGAGGGTTCCCTTTTCTCCACACCCTCTCCAGCATTTATTGTTTGTAGAATTTTTGATGATGGCCATTCTGACCAGTGTGAGGTGATACCTCATTGTAGTTTTGATTTGCATTTCTCTAATGATTAGTGATGTTGAGCATCCTTTCATGTGTTTGTTGGCAATCTGTGTATCTTCTTTGGAGAAATGTCTGTTTAGGTCTTCTGCCCATTTTTGGATTGGGTTGTTTGTTTTTTTTTTTGATATTGAGCTGCATGAGCTGCTTGTATATTTTGGAGATTAATCCTTTGTCAGTTGCTTCATTTGCAAATATTTTCTCCCATTCTGAGGGTTGTCTTTTGGTCTTGTTTATGGTTTCCTTTGCTGTGCAAAAGCTTTTAAGTTTCATTAGGTCCCATTTGTTTATTTGTGTTTTTATTTCCATTTCTCGAGGAGGTGGGCCAAAAAGGATCTTGCTGTGATTTATGTCATAGAGTGTTCTGCCTATGTTTTCCTCTAAGAGTTTTACAGTGTCTGGCCTACATTTAGGGCTTTAATCCATTTTGAGTTTATTTTTGTGTATGGTGTTAGGGAGTGTTCTAATTTCATTCTTTTACATGTAGCTGTCCAGTTTTCCCAGCACCACTTATTGAAGAGGCTGTCTTTTCTCCACTGTATATTCTTGCTTCCTTGATCAAAGATAAGGTGACCATATGTGCATGGGTTTCAGAGGGCTCATTTTTGAGCCATTGGTCCAGTTTGTGTATGTGATGTGGGACCTCTCTCTCACTGTTCCTGGAGTCACCACCAAAATTCCGGATCCATCCTAAGCTATGTGCCTGACTTTGTGAGACGCTAAAATCCACCTCTCACACGCTGTCCTTCATAGCAGGAGGATGAAGGGAGGAGATCCACGATCCCTTTCGTTCTGAGGCACTAGCTTTGTCTCCGATCAAGAAATGTGATCTTCTCCTCTCTATGGCTTTTTGTTGTTATTATTATTGTGTTATTCATTCTGGCTTTCCGTGGAATCCTCGCCATCAATTGGCAGACAGATGTCCTTCTCTATGGTTCTTCCTGTGTCCTGCTGTGTCACTGGCTAATGACAAACTGTGGCTAAGTTGTCAGCTCCCTAATTACAGGACAGTCTAATTACAGACATGTTACACTTGCAAGGTATTATTACTGTGGCCCTGTCTGCCATCACCCAAAAGTAATCTAGTAAAATGTCATCACAATTGTTAGGGGACTGGTATGTGGAATGAGGTAAATTCTCCCATGAATCATTAGCCTTGGGAATGCCCTTGGACTCTGGGGTGGGGACAGGAGCATGGGAAATAGAGAAGGGTCACTAAACTAGATTCTTTAGGGCTGTTCAGTGTGGCAAGCCAGAGTTTTCTATGCCCCTCACCCTATTCAATCCTTGTCCTCCTCACCCTAAGAGGACTTCTGTTTTTGTTTGCTTAAGCCTAATGGCATTTGAACTCTTGTTACAAGGGACTATCAGTGTTAGTAAGTGGAAAGTTTTTCTTATGATCATTTCACTCTGAAGAGACTGAAGGATGTAAAGCTGCATCTGTGGAGGACTTCACCCTGTCTGGAAGGATGCATTGGATCCCTTCCAGAACAGAGTTGGGAAAGACAGGCTTGAGCCACTTGACCCCAAGGTGCTTGCCAGGAAGGGGTGGAAAATTAAAAGAAGGGTGGCCAGGGAGGGAAAAACTCTCAATTGCCCATCAGAGGCTGACTGTCAAGATGGAAAGATTACTCCATAAGAAAAGTAATCTTGGGCACCGTCCTTTGGGATTTCTGTATATTTGAGATTAGCCAATAATGAGATTACTTTCTTTCTGGTAATCCTCCAGAAGGCCTTCCAGATATGGTTTCCTTCCAGTGTTGTAAAACCTAAGGGGTATCTTTCTAACGCCGGATGCATGATATCTCAGGATTGTGAAGCTCCAGGAGAATCTTCCAGAAAATTAATACAACCTATCCTGGCTCACAAACAAAAGTTATTGACATATCAGAGGTACTGACACAGTGGAGAAGAGCTTTGGATGCTCAGTATGGACTTATTTGAAAAGCTGACATAGCTTTTATAAAGCCTCTGAGGCCCCAGGTATGCTCTCAAGATCACCGATACATCATTCACTCAATGATTTAAGAACCCAGCCAGGCTGCACGACTCCTCCTACAGGTCACTATACCTCAACAGAAATGAGGGGAAAAAGGTTCCCAGCTGACCTGCAGGCTGGAAAGCATACTGTGCAAGGCAGAAATTAACTGAGCAGTGGGCCTTGGCAGTAGAGAACATTTACTGATTCATTGATTCACTCATTCTTTCATTCAACAAATATTTATTGAGCATTTACTACATGGAAGGCTTTGTGCAAGATGCTGTGGCTACATCTCTGAGACAAACAGATGCCGCTTCTAGCACTTTTACACTCCAGGGGGCACTCCACTTTGGAGTTCCACCACCACCACCACCCTCCTCCACATTATATCAAGCATGTTAAAATGCACACTCTTAAACAGACACTGTTGCTATACAATTTTTGAAAAACAAATTTCAACAATCCCTTTTAAAATCATATAAAAAAATACTTAGGAATAAACCTGATCAAGGAGGTGAAAGACTTATATGCTGAGAACTATAAAACATTGATAAAGAAAACTGTAGATGATTCAAGGAAATGGAAAGATATCCCAGGCTCTTGGATTGCAAGAATTAATATTGTTAAAATGGCCATACTACCCAAAGCAATCTACTGATTTAATGTGATCCCGATCAAATTACCCATGACATTTTTCACAGAACTAGAACAAATAATCCTAAAATTTATATGGAACCATAAAAGACCCAGAATTGCTAAAGCAATCCTGAGGAAAAAGAACAAAGCTGGAGGCATGACCCTCTCGGACTTCAGACAATACTACAAAGCTACAGTAATCAAAACAGCATAGTATTGGCACAAAACAGACATATGGACCAATGGAACAGAATAGAGAGCCCAGAAATAAACCCACACATCTATGGTTAATTAATTTTCAACAAAGGAGGCAAGAATATACAACAGAGAAAAGACAGTCTCTTCAGCAAGTGGTATTAGGAAGGCTGGAGAGCTGCATGTAAATCAATGAACTTAGAACACAACCTCATACCATATACAAAAATAAACTCAAAATGGCTTAAAGACCTAAATATAAGACAGAACACCATAAAACTCCTAGAAGAGAACATCGGCATAAATCATACCAATGTTTTCTTAGGTCAGTCTACCAAGGCAATAGAAATAAAAGCAAAAATAAACAAATGGGACCTAATCAAACTTATAAGCTTTTGCACAACAAAGGAAATCATAAACAAAATGAAAAGACAACCTACGGACTGGGAGAAAATATTTGCAAACAATGAGACCAACAAGGGGTTAATTTCCAAAATACACAAACAGCTCATACAACTCAATAACAAAAAAACAACCCAATCAAAACAGGCAGAAGACCTAAATAGACATTTCTAGAAATAAGACATACAGGGCTTCCCTGGTGGCGCAGTGGTTGAGAATCCGCCTGCCAATGCAGGGGACACGGGTTCGAGCCATGGCCTGAGAGGATCCCACATGCTGCGGAGCAGCTAAGCCCGCGCGCCACAACTACTGAGCCTGCGCTCTAGAGCCCGCGAGACACAACTACTGAAGCCCGCACGCCTAGAGCCCGTGCTCTGCAACAAGAGAAGCCACTGCAATGAGAAGCCCACGCACCACAATAAAGAGTAGCTCCCACTCGCCGCAACCAGAGAAAGCCTGTGCACAGCAACAAAGATCCAACACAGCCAAAAATAAAAATAAATAAATTTATAAAAAAAAAAAGACGACATACAGATGGCCAATAGGCACATGAAAAGATGCTCAACATTGCTAACTGTTAGAGAAATGTAAATCAAAACTACAGTGAGGTACCACCTCACACCAGTCAGAATGGCCATCATTAAAAAGTCTACAAATAACAAATGCTGGAGAGGGTGTGGAGAAAAGGGAACCCTCTACACTGTTGGTGGGATTGTAAATTGGTGCAGACACTAAGGAAAACAGTACGGAGGTTCCTTAAAAAGCTAAAGATAGAGTGGCCATACGACCCAGCAATCCCACTGCTGGGCATATACCCAGAGAAAGAACTAGCCCCCCCGGCCAACTGTCAATAATGTCAAGGTCTACTAACCCTGCTAATAGAATAATTGTATAGACTAAATAACCATGTATGTTGAGAAACTCTGTCAGAACCAGAAGCTGGAACTCCAGGACAACATGCCGTCGTTCAAGGAATAATCTATTGTTCTTTCTTTTCTACTAAGGGCAGGCAATGATGAGAAATGCTATCATGCATGGGACAAATAGAAGGAACCTGAAAGAGGAACATTTAGAGAAAATCAAGCTATGACTTAATCATGTTCTCTGGGTACATTCCAGCAAGACAGGTGGAAACCTGGGTTGAACTGTAATGACTAAAGGGGCAGGAATCCTTAGCCAGCATAAAGGCAGGCCATTCTTGTATAGTTGTACAGGACATATACTGCACAATCTTAGAGGGCATCATTCATATTATATTAATTATATATTTGTATATTTGCTCTGAAAATTTTCTCAAACATAGCACTGAAGTGTCTTAGGAAAATAAGGTCTTTTATAATTTTCACTAAGATGTTATATGGGCTGCTTAGCATTAGCTATCATATTACAGTTTTTTGATAGTTAATCTCAGGCCCATATATACTTATATCTGAGGACCTGGGCCCTGGAGGCCTTAAAGAAAAGAACCTTCCATGTCAGGGATATCGAATTATTGGTAGACCTTCTAAAGTATCAGTTGACCTGTGAGCTCAGACTCTGGCAATATTCCTGGAATCTCCTCATTATTACTTAATATCAAACTCTTCAGAGTGCTCATGGGATTGTTTGCTCAACTCTTCCCCTTTTCCTTCTGGGAAGCTAGACCATATTTCCCAGCATCCCTTGCCATTGGGTATAGCCATATGAGTGATTTAAGGCCATGAAATATGGGTGGAAGTGCTGGCTTGGCCTATAAAACCCTCCTATGTACAGTTTTCCACTCTCCCCATCGACTGTCTACAGATAGAGAACTCCAAGGGCCTACAGAAGGATGGAGCCGCAAGAGGGAAAGATCCTGGGTCTCTGAGTGTCCATGTGGAACTCTCACCAACCCACTTTGCACTGGAACACAAAGAAGCTTTTATATTAATCTTTTGTAAATTTTAGGTTGGTTGTTACAACAGTCAGCTGACCCTTCCCAGTACATTGGAAGAGGAAACTGTAGTCATCAAGTCTATAGGGAGAGTGATACAATACAGCGTTTAATGCCTCAGACCCTGGATCCAAAGGACCTGTGTTTGAATCTGACTTTTGCTACTTTCTACTTGTGAGACCTTAACCAAATTTACTTAATACCTAACTCCCAAGTGTGTTGTGAGATTTAATACATGTAAATTGGCTAGCCCAATGTCTCACCCGTCATGAGCATCAGTAACAGCTATTCTGAGGCTGATACTGGAACACTCTGATTATGCATATGCTGAAAGAAGCTAATGATACAAGACCAGGCTTTGTCACCAAGTTCAGATCTTCTCCAGGACCCTTCCTTCAGCATAAAATGCCGTCAATCTCTGACCTAGAGATGAGTAACTTTGGAGAATCCCTACAGCACAGGAATGGAATATGTTAGGAGGCTTGGATATGATGGTGTTGCCTAGAGAACCACACACACAGTTCAGTTTCAGCTTGCATCAGTTTGAGAGGGGTCCCAAATATCTGTACTCTCTGAGGGATTCTCCTGAGAGTCCCACCACCCACCATAAGACCATGGGAGAAGGAGGGAAAGTTAGAACGTGCACGGATCACCTTATGCGAAGTCACTTTGCCAAGGTGAAGTGGTTCTCCAATCATTTTGTTTCAAGACTCCTAGTGTACTTTTAAAAATAATGAACCACCTCAGAATCCTTTTTTTTTTTTTTTTTTTGACCACGCCAAGGGCCATGTGGGATCTTAGTTCCCCTACCAGGGATTGAACCTGCTCTTCCTGCACTGGAAGTACGGAGTCTTAACCACTGGACCGCCAGAGAAGTCCCTCAAAAATCTTTTGTTTGTGTGAAAAATATCTATTGATATTTACTATGTTAGAAATCAAAACTGAAAAATGTTTAAATATTTATTCTTTTAAAATAAGAACAATAAGCCCATTACGTTAACACAAATAACATTTTAAATGAAAAATAACTGTATTTCCAAAAGAAAAAAATTAATAAGAAGAGTAGGACTGTTTTATATTTTTGAAAATCTCTTTAAGATCTGGCTTAAAGAAGCCAGCTGGATTCTCATATCTGCTTCTGCATTCAATCTGTTAAGATATCACACAGCATGTAGCCTCCAGAAAACTCCACCAGGCGTTCATGAGAGAATGAGATTGAAAAAAGCAAATAAAATCTTAGTATTATTATAAAAGTAATTTTGACCTTGCAGCCCCCCTGAATGAGTTTTGGGGACCCTCAGGACCCCAAACCACATTTCACGTAGAAGTGGTAGCCCATGCCTCAGTGCCCAGGGCTTGCTCATTTCTCAGTGGTTCTCAGTATTGGGCGGTAGGACTTGTGGCCTGAAATGCCTATGTTTTCTTTTAAGTAATCATACATTATTGTACCCTGAAGTATATGAGGTATACACAGTATCTTCATTTGAAGAAGTTAAGGCACAAAGAGTTTATTTGTTCTTCCAAGGTCATACAGTGAAACTCCCTGGAATCCCAACCTTGAGTTTTCTTCTACCCAATCAAAATTCTTACTTGGTCCTGATACTACACTGAAATGTCTACTTAATTCACTGTTGGGTTGATAAATACAGATAATCTGAGTATAGTACAGCTTCCACAGGTGACCCTAGCTCTTGTCCAATTCTACCTTGAGGCTATACTGAGCACTTTCTATGCATCCTAACAGAGATCCAACTCGATAACTCAATAACAGAGACAGGTATTTTGTGACGATTTTATGGAGAAATCTTGAGGGAGAGAGGTGGATCAAGATGACTCACACTGCACACTACTTACAGGAAAGTCTGTTAATTTCTCTAACTGAAATTTCCGCCATTGTTTCCCCATTTCCAGTCAATTCATCTCTCCTTTCTTTCTTCTCTCACCTAGTCAATCAGAATCTCGCTTCATTATGAAGGAAAATTTAGCTTTCACCCTTAGTTCATAATTCCCACTCTACAAAAGAAAACTCAGTGATTAGTGACTATTGCTGCTCCTTTGAATGCCTCTTAGAGAGCACAATTCATTTGGCCACATCTGGAATAATTCATTAAGAAAAATATGATGACAAAACTTTTTTACTTTTGTCTTTCATTTCTACTAAGTATCATAAAACTAACCTCAGGCTCATAGAGCTTGAGGCAATCTCAACAAAGTCCTCTAATTTATACTCTTGTGAGTATGATACCACATTCTGCTCCTATAGATACATTTATACATCTTATATATAAAGAGTCCATGAATTTCTCCAAATGCAGCACTGCAGTTTAAAAGGTTGAGTTTATGCTGTCATTAAAATCTATATTCTGTTGCATATTATATCAAGGCAATAGAGGTAGACTCAGTATATCTCTGTTTCACCTTCATATGTTTGGGGAAATTCTCACGTCATTACTGTCTTCTCTTCTCCAGGCTAAATAAGCCTATCATCTTCCTTAATTTGAAACTCACATGTTATTTTATTTCTCTTTTTTCATTTCCTTAGCTTTCCATAGACCCCCCTCGAATTCTTCCATATGCTCTTTTAAATTTGCAGGCCAAAATTGCACCCAGCCTCTAATAAGGTTGATTTTTAACCATGTAATGTACAATATATATGATTATAAGAATTTAATTCATAATTTTTCATCATTTCCTATTGATGACATCAGTAACATGTTAATTTTAAGATGAAATTAACAATTCCTCTTCCATATCATAGGGAACTAGCTACTAAAATTAGAAGAAGGCAAAGAAACAGCCCTAGGGTGTTAAATTATTCTTTTTTTTATATTATTCAACGACGACGCTCAAATACATATACAACACTGAACTTTTTATAGTGGAAGCTTTGGGACCTATGTGTGACTCACTCAAAACCCCCTTGAAAGAACAGGACCAAGTGTTTATTTTTGTAATATGTGCCCCCAATCCCACAGTGCTGTGGAGCAAGGATGAACACTTGGCCTAAGGTCAACCATCATTATCAAACCAAAAATTAGCCAATCCTTTCCCTTGAGAATTCTGTGGTTGTTAATAGACAAAGAGTTAAAGAGAGAGAAAGAGCTTTCAACCCCAGCATCTTCCCTTCTCCTGTTCTCAGGGAGCTTGGCCACTTTCTAATTCCTGTGTCTGAGTGATTGCATAGTATAAATGTACTACAACTCCCTTCTTCCCGTGAGCTAGTTTGAGATTTCTAACTCTTGGAACCCAACGATTCCTAGCCAAGACCATCTTCGCCATCCAATGACTTAGGTATGGGAGGCATGCTCCAAATCTGGCACAGCCCTGGACATCCAAGCCAACCCTGCCCCACCTCTGCTCCTCAGCGGCAGATGTTCTCACTGAGTACCCCAGACACACAAGAGGCCTTTCTGATCCCAATGACAATGCCAGTGCCCCAACACTGACTTGGAAGTGGTTTTGCTCGTTACTAGGTTTGTTAATAGCCAGCAGTGACCTGCTGTGGACCTTTATATTTCTTAAAAATAAAAATTATTCAGCAATTTGGTATTAAAGAAGGGAAAAGAAAGTGGGGTAAGAATACTTCTTGTCTTCTTTGCTGTCCACTTAAGTGCATACATAACAGGTTAATTAATGGCTCTTGATGAAGAGAGTTCCAGTGGATAATTCCACTTACTAGTACGTAGACAAGGCAATAATGGAATGTAAGAATTAAAATTAGGAAAGAGTGAGTATATAAGTCAAAGAGAGTCAAGCAGGCTTTTGGAAGGAGGTAGATTTTGAAGCAGTACTAAGGGGTTTTAGAAATCAATAATAATTAAGAAAAAAATTGAACACTCTGTAATTCACTGTTTACTTATTTTTCCTAACCACTCTATGTGGGTTATATTGAGAATTAAAGTATTTTAAACATAAAAAAAGAATTACCCAGATGAAATGTGATGTGGGGGACAGGAAAAGGGTATATCGGGAGAAAAAGAAGCAATGCATACAGCTTAATATGTTCAGGAAGCAAAATGGTTGGAACATGGATATTGGGAGTACCATTTCATAAGATCTGATAATGAAATTTTTTAAGTCAGTAATATAGGTTGCAGCGAGGGAGGGGTGGTAGGTGCAGCACAAGCAAAAGAGTATGTACAGAAGAGCACCATCTCTGTCTGAGTGGAGTGAAGGAAGCATGCTGGATGGAGAATATGGGGCCAAACCATGGGGGCCTTGAGTGCCAGGCTCATGAGTTTGACTTAACCTCAACGTCAGTTGGTATGATATTTGTAAGTGGAATGATAATGTGTCCTTCCATTTGGGGGAAAAATTGATCTGGGTTCAGTATCATTTAAGGAGAGAGAGTGAAAGAGGTAAAAGGCAGCACGAGGAGAGGACTGCAGGAATGGGGACTGAGATGATAAAGTCCCAGATGAAGATGGTGGGCATGGAAATGTAAAGAAAGGATAGACGCTAAGAGACGCTGTAAATAAAGACTGATGTGCGTGGTGACTGATTTGGTATAGGGAAAAAAGAAAATGGAGAAGTTTCAAAGGTCAGTCATCCAATTAATTATTCAACAAATATATACAGCAATAAATACATACTCTCTGATGCTGTTATAGCAGAGAATGGTCTTATTGGTTAGCAACCAAAATGGAATCCAGTTATCTCAGGCACAAAAGGAATGGAACATAATGCCAGGGGCTCACAGCATCAGTGAGAGCTCAGAGGGTCAGGCTTAGAAAGATGGCAGATCCAAAATTGCCCTGTAGCAGTCTTTCTAACCCGAGTTTCATGAGAAAATTAAGTTCTACCACCCTATAGCATGCATTACATATAGTGACTTAACTCCTCTCCCATGCACCTAAAATGGCACTAGTTATAAGCCATCTTTGGCAGAACTGACAAATCTGTCACTCAAATCATTTTCAGTTTCTGTGGCTCAAATGAGGTACCCTAATTGAGAAAGGCTGGCTGGGGGCTGAGCAGAAGCACCTCAAGATGGTCCTGGCCACACACTATTCACTGCCTTTGTTCCCATACTATTGCTTCATTTGCTCAAGATTTAAAATCCCAGGAGCATGGGGAGAGTTCAAGCACCTGGGAAGGCTTTTTTAAAAAATGCTTTAAAATAGATCTTGAAAAAAAAATAGGTGAGGGCTTGCAAGTCCAGCAAAAAAAAGATCACTGTGTGCAAAGACAGAAGGTTGAAAGGGTTTGGTTGGCATGTTTGGGAAATGACGACAAGGGCGATGGGGCGGGGATGTGAGACTGGGGGCTGAAAGCAGAAGATGAGGTGGGAAACGCAAACAGGCCTTGAAGGTCTGTTCTAACAAAGAGTGTAGACTTTATCTTCTAGGCCCTGAAAAATTACTGAAGTTAGTAAAGTTTGAGAGTGACAAGATCAGACTTGTTTGTCACAATAGGAATACTGATGAGGTATAAGTTATAAGAAGGAAAGAGTAAGAAAACTACTATATGTATGTCAGCAGCAGTGGGCTATTCACCCATGAGCCTAGGTACATAAATCAAGACTCAAGAATGTCTGAGTGACTAGTGTAGACCAGCACAGCTTGCAGGGCAAGAGTGAGGACTGAAATTGCCAGGGAGCAAGGACACTATCCAGGAATGAATTGAAGTCGTCCAGGTGATAAATGATAAGGTTTTGCAACAAGGGAGTGGGAGTGACAGCGGGGAGAAGACACTGTAGGAACGATAACAGGCTAAGGGAAGGGTCATGAGTTAATCTCAGACCTACAGAATGATTGGGTTATGTGCAACATAAAGGCACAGTCTGAAGTAAGCAAGGAAGAGGACAAAGAGGTCAGCAATGGCAGGTACTCAAGAGTTAGGGGATGTAGCGAGGAAAGGATCCAAAAGAGGGACGGGGCAAAAAGAGAATGTCAAGGGTGCAACACCATGGGGGGCGGGGTGACACTGGAGGAAAGGGACACTTAAGAAAGAGAAAGTAATCTCAAAGACCAGAAACAACCATCCCAAGGAGATACATCTCATCTCTTTTCCCCAAAATCTCTCAGATTCCAGTCTCATTAAAACAAAACAAAACAAAACCACTTCTTCAGTTCTTGTTCATATGACAGAATAACCTCATCTCCTTGCTTCTTTGTGCTAGCTTCCTTCCATCAAAGTTATTTACTCTCTGGGGTATTTATTCTTTTTTAAATTAATTAATTAATTAATTTATGGCTGCGTTGGGTCTTCGTTGCTGCGCGCAGACTTTCTCTAGTTGCGGCGAGCGGGGGGCTACTCTTCATTGCGGTGCACAGGCTTCTCATCGTAGTGGCTTCTCTTGTTGCAGAGCACAGGCTCTAGGCTCAGTAGTTGTGACACACGGGCTTAGTTGCTTCGAGGCATGTGGGATCTTCCCGGACCAGGGATCGAACCCGTGTCCCCTGCACTGGCAGGATTCTTAACCACTGCGCCACCAGGGAATTCCTGGGGTATTTATTCTGACAGCACTAAAAGTATACTAGAGATAATTCGTTATGACCATATTGCTTGGCCTGATCTACTACCTTTAGGAATCTATCCCAAGGAATCACTTTAAAATGTATTCAAGACTGGTTATAGCCCTAGTGCTCATAGTGTAAACAAACAAAGCAGAGTAAAAACAGAAAAGATACCCAACAAGTGAGCATAGCTGGGACATGGTTCCATGTACTACGTGCTAACATTGTACTGCATTGTGGATCCAGCAGATACACAGAATAATTTACATGAATTAAGGGAAAAGAAAAAAACCCTGGATGTACCAGCACAAGAGTTGGAAAGAGGTCATAGGATCCTACAGAAAAATAAGATTACATTTTAAAGTTATTTTCTATTTTTATTGTCTATTAACATAGTTATTTGTGTTTATTTTAAAGCTGGCTAAATGGTGAATAAAAATAAAATATAAAACAGTTATTTCTGGCATATTAGTACAATGAGAACAGAAATATCATTTGTTGGATTAAATTGCCATAGGCAATATAGTTAAACATCATTGAGTAAATAAGGATCTTGTACAATGTACTTAATGGGGTTCAGACACACTACCCTAAAATACGGCACCTTGGCAGATTGAATATTTTAAGCTGAAGGAATTTGAGCAAACTCTGGCAGAAGCAGGAGGGTCACTATGACCTCCTCCCCCGAAACAGGTCATAAGAGCCTCCTGTGAGAGGTCCCCTCCTCACACTCCAAGGAAAGGAATGCCCTGATCTCCAAAACGCCAAGAAGAATCTGAACAAACAGGCCTTACTGAGTTCCCCCACTTTACTACAATTACCTTGTCCTCCTTAACCTATCATATTCCTCCACGACTCGACTGTCCACTCTTCATCAAGCCTATCGTCCAAATACACAGGTCTAACTGTTTCTTTGGGTTTTCACTTCCTTATGAAGGCTCCTGTGTCATGTAAAACTTATATCAAATAAATGTGTATGATTTTCTCCTGTTCATTTGTCTTTTTCAGTTTACTTTTCAGGCCCAGCCAGGGACACTAAGAGGGTTAAGGAAAACTTCTTCCTCCCCTACGGATTCTCATGAGCACAAAGTCAAAACGCCCTGGTGAAAGAATATTTCGATTTAAAAAAGAGGAGATTAAAATATGAATGAGTACTTAAAGATTAAAAATATCATTTTCTAAGCTTTTCAGGAAAGTAATATAGGGCTATATTATTTACATAGAAACAGCAAAGAATAAGAACAACTCTGGAAGCGGGAGACTTTATTCATTTATTGTGCAATGGGAATCCATGAGAATTATAACAAAACATTCTCTAGAACAGAGGAAGCATACAATTTTTTTTAAAAAAAGCTTTGAGCCTATTTCCTACCCCCGAACACATACAGAAAAAAATATTCACAGAAACAGTGAACAAGGGAAAACAGTTCAAATTTAAGAAAGGCAAACATGATTAAAAAAAAATTGTTTTAATAAATAAATAAAAAGAAAGGCAAAGATGAATATTCTGAAAAACAAGAAGAGTGACAGTTGAGAGGAAAGAAGAAAAATGGATAACAGGAAGAAAAATATTGCAGAAAGGCTCTGTAGCATATAACATGCTATAGGAAGCAAGATATTTTAAAGGTGAACTTGAGGGAGAACAAGAGTATGTGAAAGAGAATTCCCAGTTGGTAGCATAACAAAAGTGAAAAAAAAAGTTTTAAAAAGGTACAAAGAGATTAAAGGACAGGAAAATATTGGAGTCATTTAAAGTTTTATGTATAATTTAATGTTCTCTGTACAATTTTTTCAGATTTCCAAAAACGCTTTATAATTCCAAATATCTATATAAAAGGTTCTTAAATTGCTCCTGTAACTCATTTTCTTTAATACAGTATTTTTCAAGACTCTTGGTTGCAAATAACAGTATTCCAACTCAGACCAGCCTAAACCAAAAAGGAATGAATTTGCTCATTGTGGTAGGTCCCCAAAGATGTCTATGACCTAATCCGCAGAATCTGAAAATATGCCTCCTTACCAGGCAAAGGGGACTTTTGCTGATGTGAGTATGTTAAGGATTTTGAGATGGGATGATTATCTTAGATTACTTGATAATCTAAGTGGGTCCAAGGTAATCACAAGGGGCCTTATAAGGGAAAAGAGGGAGGAGAGTCAGAGTCAGAGAAAGATGTGATGGCAGAAGCAGAGGTCAGAGTGATGAGGAACCATGAACCAAGGAAGGCAGGCAGGCCCTAGAAGGTGGAAAAGGCAGAGACATTTTAGACTTCTGACCTGCAAATTACAAGTTAATAAATATGTGTTGTTTGAAGCCACTACGTTCCGGATAATTTGTTACAGCAGCAATAGGAAAATAAGACACTCATGTAACTAAGAAGTTGCTGTAGTATAACTAACTTCCAGCCCATTTTAATCCAATGATTCAGCTGATGTTGAGAACCTGTCTATTACAATAAGTTCTAAGCAATGCTTTCCTCTGTGCTGTCTCACCTTCAGGCAGTTCCTCCTCACATCATAGAAAAGAAGACCACTGGTAGTTCAAGGCTCTCCTTATCCTTAATGAATGAGGATCCCTTGAGCTACACTGTGTGGCAGCCCTGCTTAAAACTAGCAACCTCAGAAGAAAAGCAAGAGCACCCTGCCTCAACTCCAGAAAAGCCCAGGGGCAGGAATCTGACTGGCTTGGTACAGGCCACACCCTTTTCTTGAACCAGTTATAGCTAGGGGTTTTCTCTGGATACACATGCACCCCAGTGTTCACTGTAGCACTATTTATACAATAGCCAAGACATGGAAGCAACCTAAATGTCCATCAACAGGTGAATGGATAAAGAAGATGTGGTATATATATACAATGGAATACTACTCAGCCATAAAAAAGAATGAAATAATGCCATCTGCAGCAACATGGATGGACCTAGAGATTATCATACCGAGTGAAGTAAGTCAGACAGAGAAAGACAAATATCGTATGATATAGCTTATATGTGGAATCTAAAAAAATTGTACAAATGATCTTATTTACAAAACAGAAATAGAGTTACAGATGTAGAAAACAAACTTATGGTTACCAAGGGGGAAAGGGGAGGAGGGATAAGTTGGGAGATTGAGATTGACATATACACACTAATATATACAAAATAGATAGCTAATAAGAACTACTGTATAGCACAGGGAACTCTACTCAATACTCTATAATGACCTACATGGGAAAAGAACCTAAAAGAGTAGATATATGTATATGTATAACTGATTCACTTTGCTGTACAGCAGAAACTAACACAATATTGCAAATCAACTATACTCCAATAAAAATTAATTTAAAAAAAGACATTTCCTAAGAAACATTATATTTGAGATAAAACAATAAATTGATAAACGTGGGTTAAAGGCAGCAAAGGTATAGTGGAGTAGGTGGCGAACTTGAAGTCAAGAGTCCAGAATTTAAATTTTATTTTCATCACAAAACATTGAGGCCACCTTGAGAAACCCCTTAATTCTAATGACTGTGTTTCTTCAGCCATAAAATGGAAATATAACCAAAGTGCCCTCTCCCACCCCACTCCTAAAAAATTCTGTATTAATAAATGAATTTGGCAACTCAGCAGTAAGAAGGACAATCATTATGTTAATAACAGGTAAAACAATTGCAAAATGCAATGTCTAAGTGGCATTGTTTTCAACCCAAGGTGGGGTTGATCCTCTAAGGACATGGTCACCGTTCAAAGGGGGCTTGAGATGTCAGGGTGTAAGAATTCCAAAGAGTTGATGGTTGGTTGGTAGAATCTGATGGCAGATCATCAGGACTCTGATTAGTGGGTCTCCTCCTTCATTTATTGACCTGCTATAATCATGTCCTCCCTTCCTGCTCTGAAGAGCCTCGTTGTGCCCAAGGCCAAGTGGTGGGGGTGGAATCCAAGAAGGTGAAGCAACCCCTCAGGGTGTAGCTCTCAGAGAAGTGTCTTAGAAAACACTTAAAATATGTTCACACTTTCCAAGATGTCTTAAAATCTCGGGTGAAAGGAACCAACTCTGGCGTGCATATGGGAGTGGGAAAGGATTTTGATTTACTTTAAAGACTTAGGGGGTAGCATGAAAGTTGATCTACTATCAGTAGTACTCTGATCAGGCTACCGCATCCCACGTGCTCCTAGCGCTCAGGAGGAGCTCACTAAATACACACTGAATGAATGAACTGGCTTCAAAGTGTTGCCCTTCATCACTTGCTGAATACAAATTTAACTTTAAGGCTATATAAAAAAGGCAAAACTCTTCTTTTTCTTTCTGGTTCTGTATATTTACTATCATCAAGCATCTGATATTTGCTTCTTTTAGATATTACTTTTGTGTTATGAGTCTGAAGTCAGGGGTTAAGTGAAAGATTAGGGGAGTTATACACAGAGCTGACTCTGTTGTTACTAAAACCACAAATAAATACACAATACACACACACACACACACACACACACACACACACACACGGAGGGTATTCAAGTTAATGCAAATTCTCAAAGTCTAATATAATGTAGATTGGAATGCAGCCAGCAAAAATGTCATTTTCTAGCTTAATGGAGAGATGAATAAATCAGAACCATGAATTAAATATGAAGTCTCAGCCAGGGTCTCGGTTATTTTTAGCACAGGAGAGTAACATGATGCTGCAGGTATGGTCTGTGCCAACACCATAACTGGAGTAGCAAGTACCAAACAAAGAAGGGCTGTGATGTTTCAATCAACAAAAGCAGAGACAAAAGCTCAGCATCCTCCAGAGGAGAGAGACAGCTTTTCTCCCGTGCAAAACCGAATGGCGAACATGATGGAAGGAATCACCAGAGTGAGGAGGGGCTTCGCCAGCGTATGACAACTGATGCAAATAACTGACACTGTCTTAAGTGCCTCTGCTTGTCAAGTGATAAAGGTAATTCGCAACTGGGATTTTAACTTCCCCGACGCTAAAAAAGGCCGCCATCTGAAACAAAAATGAAGGGGGATAATTAGCACCAGACAAAGCTATATCACATATGCAGGCTTAAAAAGGAGTCCACAGACTCAAGTTCAAATCCCTGGTCTCTGTTGTCTTGGACAAGTAATTCAACCTCTAGAAGCCTTAATTTACTTGTCTGTAAAATGAGAACAGTATGTCTATATTCTAAGGTTTGGGAAGGATTCAATGAAATGACACATGTAAAGTATTTAGCATGGTGTCTAATATATAGTAAGTGCTCAATAGTTAATAATTCTCAGAGACATGTCTGACAGTCACAAAGATAAGCGCATGTGTGTGCCTCTGCATTAGCTTTTAAAATCATTAAGAAATCTGACTATTTATGTATGCATATAAAAAACTTAAGGGATATGGGCTAAAAGGTTTTAGCGAATGTGTCACATAATGAAACAAGTCCAAGCCCCACAGATACTGAATAGTTTGGGAGCACCTAGCATGACAATCACATTAAGAAAGTTTGCTATTCAATGAAGAGAGAAGACAACTCTGAAAAGAGTAAACCTATAATATATTATGTCACCACATCTCCCCTGGCCTTCAGTGCCATGGGTACTAGACCCAGACAGTAGTCCCGCCCACTAATAACCATAATTAAGCCTTAGTGTTAAGAAGGAAATCACAAATAAACCAAGCTCCGAGAGACCTACAAAGGGAAGAGATTAAGAACATTTTTCTACTGGAAGAATATTTATCAAATATTCACCAAAATGTAAAACTCTAGTTATCTCTGGGTAGTAGAATATAGATGATTCTTATTTTTCAACATTTTTTTTTGGTTTGTGGATAATTTATAAATTTTCTAATATGTTTACTTATGCATTAAGAACCAGAAGATACTTAAGTATAGTATCTTCTTATTTTATCTAATGGATGGGAGAGGCAGGGGCCTGCAAGCTATAGTCTGACTGTCCCGATTTTGTAAATACAGTTTTGCTATAACCCAGCCACAGCCCTTTGTGTGCTGTTTATGGCTGCTTTGGCATCACCACGGACAAGGTGAGGAGGAGCACCAGAGACCTCAAGGCCCACAAAGCCTAACATATTTACCATTTGGCCCTTTACAGACAGTTTGCTGAGCCCAGAGTGAGTCAGCGTGAAGGAAATTCTCAAGCATGGCCTGCCCATTATGGAACACTTATTACAAGTGGGCCCCTCCCGACCTGTGATGGTTTGGACAAGTCATGAAACTCCTAAGTTACCTTATTTGTAGAAATAAATAAATAAACATGAACCTTTATTGAGTGCCTCACATATTAACTAATTTAGTCTGCAGGACAGCCCCGAAACACAGATTCTGTTATCATTATATATATCAGCCAATCTCATTTGCAAACAGACCTCTCCCCTACAGATTGATAGGTTAAACGTGCTCGGATGCTAAGGAAAACCTTAAGTTGAGAACTAAGAAAAGTAAGTTA